>NC_133330.1:205342223-205642223 GCF_042186555.1 Aquarana catesbeiana
ACAACACAAACACACACAGTAGAACATGCCAGGCATACTTTACACCCCCGATCCCCCCCCGATCGCCCCCCGATCCCCCCCCAATCACCCCCCCCCGTCACAAACTGACATTAGCAGTATTTTTTTTTTTTTTTTTTTTTTTTTTTCTGATTACTGCATAGTGTCAGTTTGTGACAGTTACAGTGTTAGGGCAGTGAGTATTACCCCCCTTTAGGTCTAGGATACCCCCCTAACCCCCCCTAATAAAGTTTTAACCCCTTGATCACCCCCTGTCACCAGTGTCACTAAGCGATCATTTTTCTGATCGCTGTATTAGTGTCGCTGGTGACGATAGTTAGAGACGTAAATATTTAGGTTCGCCGTCAGCGTTTTATAGCGACAGGGACCCCCATATACTATCTAATAAAGGTTTTAACCCCTTGATTGCCCCCTAGTTAACCCTTTCACCACTGATCACTGTATAACTGTTACGAGTGACGCTGGTTAGTTTGTTTATTTTTTATAGTGTCAGGGCACCCGCCGTTTATTACCGAATAAAGGTTTAGCCCCCTGATCGCCCGGCGGTGATATGCGTCGCCCCAGGCAGCGTCAGATTAGCGCCAGTACCGCTAACACCCACGCACGCAGCATACGCCTCCCTTAGTGGTATAGTATCTGTACGGATCAATATCTGATCCAATCAGATCTATACTAGCGTCCCCAGCAGTTTAGGGTTCCCAAAAACGCAGTGTTAGCGGGATCAGCCCAGATACCCGCTAGCACCTGCGTTTTGCCCCTCTGCCCGGCCCACCCAAGTGCAGTATCGATCGATCACTGTCACTTACAAAACACTAAACGCATAACTGCAGCGTTCGCATAGTCAGGCCTGATCCCTGCGATCGCTAACAGTTTTTTTGGTAGCGTTTTGGTGAACTGGCAAGCACCAGCCCCAGGCAGCGTCAGATTAGCGCCAGTACCGCTAACACCCACGCACGCACCGTACACCTCCCTTAGTGGTATAGTATCTGATCGGATCAATATCTGATCCGATCAGATCTATACTAGCGTCCCCAGCAGTTTAGGGTTCCCACAAACGCAGTGTTAGCGGGATCAGCCCAGATACCTGCTAGCACCTGCGTTTTGCCCCTCCGCCCGGCCCAGCCCAGCCCACCCAAGTGCAGTATCGATCGATCACTGACACTTACAAAACACTAAACACATAACTGCAGCGTTCGCAGAGTCAGGCCTGATCCCTGCGATCGCTAACAGTTTTTCTGGTAGCGTTTTGGTGAACTGGCAAGCACCAGCCCCAGGCAGCGTCAGGTTAGCGCCAGTACCGCTAACACCCACGCACGCAGCATACGCCTCCCTTAGTGGTATAGTATCTGATCGGATCAATATCTGATCCGATCAGATCTATACTAGCGTCCCCAGCAGTTTAGGGTTCCCACAAACGCAGTGTTAGCGGGATCAGCCCAGATACCTGCTAGCACCTGCGTTTTGCCCCTCCGCCCGGCCCAGCCCAGCCCACCCAAGTGCAGTATCGATCGATCGCTGTCACTTACAAAACACTAAACGCATAACTGCAGCGTTCGCAGAGTCAGGCCTGATCCCTGCGATCGCTAACAGTTTTTTTGGTAGCGTTTTGGTGAACTGGCAAGCACCAGCGGCCTAGTACACCCCGGTCGTAGTCAAACCAGCACTGCAGTAACACTTGGTGACGTGGCGAGTCCCATAAGTGCAGTTCAAGCTGGTGAGGTGGCAAGCACAAGTAGTGTCCCGCTGCCACCAAGAAGACGAACACAGGCCCGTTGTGCCCATAATGCCCTTCCTGCTGCATTCGCCAATCCTAATTGGGAACCCACCGCTTCTGCGGCGCCCGTACTTCCCCCATTCACATCCCCAACCAAATGCAGTCGGCTGCATGAGAGGCATTTTCTTTATGTCCTCCCGAGTACCCCTACCCAACGAACCCCCCCAAAAAAGATGTCGTGTCTGCAGCAAGCGCGGATATAGACGTGACACCCACTATTATTGTCCCTCCTGTCCTGACAATCCTGGTCTTTGCATTGGTGAATATTTTGAACGCTACCATGCACTAGTTGAGTATTAGCGTAGGGTACAGCATTCCACAGACTAGGCACACTTTCACAGGGTCTCCCAAGATGCCATCGCATTTTGAGAGACCCGAACCTGGAACCGGTTACAGTTATAAAAGTTAGTTACAAAAAAAAGTGTAAAAAAAAAAAAAAACACATACAAAAATATAAAATAAAAAAAAAATAGTTGTCGTTTTATTGTTCTTTCTTTCTCTATTCTCTCTCTCTATTGTTCTGTTCTTTTTTACTGTATTCTATTCTGCAATGTTTTATTGTTATTATGTTTTATCATGTTTGCTTTTCAGGTATGCAATTTTTTATACCTTACCGTTTACTGTGCTTTATTGTTAACCATTTTTTTGTCTTCAGGTACGCCATTCACGACTTTGAGTGGTTATACCAGAATGATGCCTGCAGGTTTAGGTATCATCTTGGTATCATTCTTTTCAGCCAGCGGTCGGCTTTCATGTAAAAGCAATCCTAGCGGCTAATTAGCCTCTAGACTGCTTTTACAAGCAGTGGGAGGGAATGCCCCTCCCCCCCCAACGTCTTCCGTGTTTTTCTCTGGCTCTCCTGTCTCAACAGGGAACCTGAAAATGCAGCCGGTGATTCAGCCAGCTGACCATAGAGCTGATCAGAGACCAGAGTGGCTCCAAACATCTCTATGGCCTAAGAAACCGGAAGCTACGAGCATTTTATGACTTAGATTTCGCCGGATGTAAACAGCGCCATTGGGAAATTGGGAAAGCATTTTATCACACCGATCTTGGTGTGGTCAGATGCTTTGAGGGCAGAGGAGAAATCTAGGGTCTAATAGACCCCAATTTTTGCAAAAAAGAGTACCTGTCACTACCTATTGCTATGATAGGGGATATTTACATTCCCTGAGATAACAATAAAAATGATTAAAAAAAAAAAAAAAAAATGAAAGGAACAGTTTAAAAATAAGATAAAAAAATAATAATAATAAAAAAAAAAAAAAAAAAAAAAAAAAAAAGCACCCCTGTCCCCCCTGCTCTCGCGCTAAGGCGAACGCAAGCGTCGGTCTGGCGTCAAATGTAAACAGCAATTGCACCATGCATGTGAGGTATCGCCGCGAAGGTCAGATCGAGGGCAGTAAGTTTAGCAGTAGACCTCCTCTGTAAATCTAAAGTGGTAACCTGTAAAGGCTTTTAAAGGCTTTTAAAAATGTATTTAGTTTGTCGCCACTGCACGTTTGTGCGCAATTTTAAAGCATGTCATGTTTGGTATCCATGTACTCGGCCTAAGATCATCTTTTTTATTTCATCAAACATTTGGGCAATATAGTGTGTTTTAGTGCATTAAAATGTAAAAAAGTGTGTTTTTTCCCCAAAAAATGCGTTTGAAAAATCGCTGCGCAAATACTGTGTGAAAAAAAAAAATGAAACACCCACCATTTTAATCTGTAGGGCATTTGCTTTAAAAAAAATATATAATGTTTGGGGGTTCAAAGTAATTTTCTTGCAAAAAAAAATTATTTTTTTATGTAAACAATAAGTGTCAGAAAGGGCTTTGTCTTCAAGTGGTTAGAAGTGTGGGTGATGTGTGACATAAGCTTCTAGATGTTGTGCATAAAATGCCAGGACAGTTCAAAACCCCCCCCAAATGACCCCATTTTGGAAAGTAGACACCCCAAGCTATTTGCTGAGAGTCATGTTGAGTCCATGGAATAATTTATATTGTGACACAAGTTGCGGGAAAGAGACAATTTTTTATTTTTTTTATTTTTTTTTTTGCGCAAAGTTGTCACTAAATGATATATTGCTCAAACATGCCATGGGAATATGTGAAATTACACCCCAAAATACATTCTGCTGCTTCTCCTGAGTACGGGGATACCACATGTGTGGGACTTTTTGGGAGCCTAGCCGCGTACGGGACCCCGAAAACCAAGCACCGCCTTCAGGCTTTCTAAGGCCGTAAATTTTTTATTTCACTCTTCACTGCCTATCACAGTTTCGGAGGCCATGGAATGCCCAGGTGGCAAAAAAAACCCCCAAATGACCCCATTTTGGAAAGTAGACACCCCAAGCTATTTGATGAGAGGTATAGTGAGTATTTTGCAGACCTCACTTTTTGTCACAAAGTTTTGAAAATTGAAAAAAGAAAAAAAAAATTTTTTTTCTCGTCTTTCTTTATTTTCAAAAACAAATGAGAGCTGCAAAATACTCACCATGCCTCTCAGCAAATAGCTTGGGGTGTCTACTTTCCAAAATGGGGTCATTTGGGGGGGGTTTGTGCCACCTGGGCATTCCATGGCCTCCGAAACTGTGATAGGCAGTGAGGAGTAAAATCAAAAATGTACGCCCTTAGAAATCCTGAAGGCAGTGATTGGTTTTCGGGGTCCCGTACGCGGCTAGGCTCCCAAAAAGTCCCACACATGTGGTATCCCCATACTCAGGAGAAGCAGCTAAATGTATTTTGGGGTGCAATTCCACATATGCCCATGGCCTGTGTGAGCAATATATCATTTAGTGACAACTTTGTGCAAAAAAAAAAAAAAAAATTTGTCACTTTCCCGCAACTTGTGTCAAAATATAAAACATTCCATGGACTCAACATGCCTCAAAGCAAATAGCTTGGGGTGTCTACTTTCCAAAATGGGGTCATTTGGGGGGGTTTTATGTCATCTGGGCATTTTATGGCCTTCAAAACTGTGATAGGTAGTGAGGAGTAAAATCAAAAATGTACGCCCTTAGAAATCCTGAAGGCAGTGATTGGTTTTCGGGGCCCCGTACGCGGCTAGGCTCCCAAAAAGTCTCACACATGTGGTATCCCCATACTCAGGAGAAGCAGCTAAATGTATTTTGGGGTGCAATTCCACATATGCCCATGGCCTGTGTGAGCAATATATCATTTAGTGACAACTTTTTGTAATTTTTTTTTTTTTTTTTTTTTTTGTCATTGTTCAATCACTTGGGACAAAAAAAATGAATATTCAATGGGCTCAACATGCCTCTCAGCAAATTCCTTGGGGTGTCTACTTTCCAAAATGGGGTCATTTGTGGGGGTTTTGTACTGCCCTGCCATTTTAGCACCTCAAGAAACGACATAGGCAGTCATAAATTAAAGGCTGTGTAAATTCCAGAAAATGTACCCTAGTTTGTAGACGCTATAACTTTTGCGCAAACCAATAAATATACACTTATTGACATTTTTTTTAACAAAGACATGTGGCCGAATACATTTTGGCCTAAATGTATGACTAAAATTGAGTTTATTGGATTTTTTTTAGAACAAAAAGTAGAAAATATCATTTTTTTTCAAAATTTTCGGTCTTTTTCCGTGTATAGCGCAAAAAATAAAAACGGCAGAGGTGATCAAATACTATCAAAAGAAAGCTCTATTTGTGGGAAGAAAAGGACGCAAATTTCGTTTGGGTACAGCATTGCATGACCGCGCAATTAGCAGTTAAAGCGACGCAGTGCCGAATTGTAAAAAGTGCTCTGGTCAGGAAGGGGGTAAAACCTTCCGGGGCTGAAGTGGTTAAACAAAGATCAGCCTTGGGAAAAATACAAACATAAAATCTAAACCAAAAATGGCTTTAAATCAAAAAAAAAAGAAAACAAAAAAATAAATAATTCTGTCAGATGTGACAAATAACAATATATTCAGAGAACCCCAAGAAAAAAACAAAAAAATAAGTTTGTGAGAAGTGTGTGTGAATATGAGCAGCAAAACTACTTAATTCTTGTCACATTATAAAGAAGAAGAGAGTGCGCTGTATTAAACCATTTTTAACATTGCAGCGTGATGAAAGTGCTGTATCCATTGCGAACGCTAATTTTACCTGACCGAGCTGTTCCGTGTCGAAATTTCTTCTGAGCATGCGTGGCACTTTGTGCGTCGGAACAGGCCACACACGGTCGGAATTGATGTGATTGGATTTTGTTGTCGGAAAACTTTATCTCCTGCTCTCCAACTTTGTGTGTCGGAAAATCCGATGGAAAATGTCTGATGGAGCCCACACACGGTCGGAATTTCCGACAACACGTTCCGATCGGACATTTTCCATTGGAAAATCCGACCGTGTGTACGGGGCATTAGTGTACTGCAAACTACATTTCTTCATATTTCAAAGATTATTTTCCAAACTCATTACCACAATGGTCTTACCTCAAAATTAAAAATAATTATTTTATAAATGTAACATAGCATCTGCAATTGCTGATAACTCCATCGGTAAATGTTAATTTCCTGGCTTGTAATGCATACTTGATCCAGGACACCAGGACTCCAAAAGTATTGAAGCCAGTCCCCAGCAACCAACATTCCAGGGAGGTAGAGATTGCAGCCCTACATTTTGTATGATTTCCGCAAGTTGCTTGCAATAATTTATCATTAGCTAAAAAAACTGAAAAAAGTAAAGATGCATTTATGCGATGCATACATTTCAACATATTTCAAGTCCTACATGCATTTCTAATGCTTTTATATGCTATGGCAGCAATATAAGTGATAGGTTGGGAAGTAACAACTGTTTTTATGAAAAAGAAGATGGTAATAAAAAGAAAAACATAGTGTGAGAAAGCTGAAGAGAAGATGTGATGTAAAGTCTTTTGGAATTTAGCAGTGCCTCTTTCCAATTAATCAAGTTATATATTCAATAATGTATTGTGAAATCTATTTTTAAATGTAGCTAATTTAAAGCGGTGTTCCACCCACTTTTACAAGGTAGCCTTAAACTAAAGACCACCCCTCATTTTTGGATATCTATTTTGTTTTTTCTTACCTTTTTAGAAGTACATAGTGTACTTCCGTCCTAGCCCAGCCGTGGCGCAGTACATCACGTCCTCTTCTGTGGCAAACCCTCCTCTTTCTCCACTGCTGCCTTCTGGGCCTTGTGTGTGTCCCAGAAGACAAGCTGGCCATTCACAAAGTGCTGCGCAACTCACACATGCGCAGTAGGAAACCGGCTGTGAAGCCTGAAGGCTCCACTTCTGGTCTCCCTTAGTTGGAATGGCAGCGTCTGCACCCCGAGATGGTGGAGGAATCGGCCTGGGGGGGTGATATCGTGGGCTCCCTGGACAGGTAAGTGTCCTTATTAAAAGTCAGCTGCTGACTTAAAAAAATAAAATTTGCAGCTGGAACTCTGCTTTAAATACCTGAATTTGACTTGATATTGGCTGCTTCTGATCCCTTGTTGGAATCACATCACTCATATAAGAAGAGGGAGGGGCAAAACTAGGGGAAAATTGTTTATGCTACATGCACATGTGTTGACAAGGAATTTTACAAAACAAAATACAGGCTTTAATGCAAAACTGAGTTTTTACCAAGGTTATTACACAATGAGATATTATCACCTTTCCCCAGAACTTGTATTGTTGAACTAAGACATTACCTTCGTGAAGCTTTCTACTAATAATGTAGTGACTTTTTATACTAGCATGCAAAAAATAATTTTAAGACATAGGAGTAACACAATTCCCTCTTTGTCACTGAACAGGTAACATAAATAGATTATTTTGAGTTACCGTATATACTCGTGTATAAGTCGAATTTTTCAGCCCCATTTTTGGGGCTGAAAGTGCCCCCTCGACTTATACACGAGTCACCGCCGTCTGCCTACATGATCAGCGTGTCATGCAGGCAGACGGCGGCCAGCGTGTGCTACATAGCACTCGGCAGCGGCTCTCGGCTCTCACAGTTCAAAAGCCGCGCCTCCTCGTCTGTGATAGGCAGTCAGTGTACAGCCTATCACGGACATTCACTCATCCTCGTCCGTGGTATGAGGATGAGAGAATGTCTGTGATAGGCTGAACGCTGACTGCTGGGAAATTGAGTTTTCTGTCTATCATGGACGACGAGGAGGCGCAGCTTTTGAACAATGAATGGCCACCAAATAGGAATAGCACACGCTGAACGGTGCAGAGCGGCACACAGAGGCATGCACAGGACACAGGTAGGATGCACACAGACACATGCACAGGACCATATACACATGACACATGCACAGGACACAGGTACATATGCACATGACACATGCACATATACACATGATACAGGTACAGGACACATGCACATATACCCAGGACACAGGTAGAGGACACATGACACATGCACATATACACAGGACACAGGTACATGACACATGCACATATACACAGGACACAGGTACAGGACACATGACACAAGCACATATACACAGGACACAGGTACGGGACACATGGCACATGCACATATACACAGGACACAGGTACATGACACATGCACATATATCCAGGACACAGGTACGGGACACATGACACATGCACATATACGCAGGACACAGGTACATGACACATGCACATATACACAGGACACATGACACATGCACATATACACAAGACAGAGGTACATGACACATGCACATATACACAGGACACATGACACATGCACATATACACAGGACACAGGTACATGACACATGCACATATACACAGGACACAGGACACATGCACAGGACACATGCACAGGACACAGGGAGGTATACAGCTGCAGATGGGCATTGTTGACCCTCTTTTTCCACTTACAGTAGCTGCTGCATTTCTCATCCTCCTCTTATACTCGGGTCAATCATTTTTTCCCATTCTTTGGTGGTAAATTAGGGCATCGACTTATACTCGGATCGACTTATACTTGAGTATATACGGTATGTGAATATAAAAGGATAACAAAATCTAAAAAAAGCAATACCAACTTTTTAATAAATGGTCTGTTTGGTCTCAGCTTAAATCAACTAACATATATAGAAATATATTAAACAGCTAATTAGCGTGGCAGCTTTTTGTTTCACTTCAATAACTCACCATGCCATATTGTGTTGCCTTCTTAAATTCATGAATTGGTATAATAAAATTTTTGTATTTAACTTACTGGTCTTTTGTTAATGTTAACAACTGACTGTGGACACATTAGCTGTTCCTTCATTTTGTTTCTTTTAATCTAAGATTTTTTTTTTATACCGTGTAATCCTTCATGGTGCAATCAATGGGACAGCACAAATTGTTCTTTTAAATTAAATCTCAAACTCTTCATTAAAACTTTATATACCGGTATGTAAAAAAAAAAAAGAAAAGTTAGATCAGAAACCTGCCTCTGCTGTCTGGTAGGACTGTGTACATTTCAGTACCTGCTGGACAGCTTTGGTAATCCTTTGGCAGGTAAAACTGCTCCAATATATGTACTGTATGTGAGCTGTGGAATTAAGTTTTTTCTTGGAGCTCAGCTTTAAGGTTGCATAGTGACTTGCATTTATGATGAACCTGGCTTTATGACAATGGAGAAGGTGTCTAATGGTGCAAGAGTTGGAGTCTATGTTTTTGCTTTAAAACCCTAATCATTTAAAAGGGGCAGTATTTGCCCTCTCTGCCATGCTCTTCTAATTCCCTGCTAAATCTCTGATGTATTTTTATTTTTTTTGCGTAAACATTTTATTGAATGTTTTTGAAAACAGTACATCAAACACAAAAGAGAAATGCCACATACATTGTACAGTCATGTAAATGGAGAACGATAAATCAGAAAAGACAAGATATTAGCAATATCTTCCAATGGGTAAGAATAGGGTCTTATACCATGAAGACCCCACAGTAAGAGTATGGCAAACATGGACAAATTCTAATGAGCATTTGACCCGTGTTACTGAGTGCAATACCAGAGATAGCCAGATATGACCACTGTGTATTTATATAAAATAAGTAGTCTTCTCGGGTCTTTCTCAAAAAAAAAGAGGGGGGATAAAGGGAGAGCGGAAGTGGAAAATAGAATGTAAAGAATGGGGAGGGGTGGGGACACCCCCAACTGCCCTCTCCATCCATCAGTGCCAAGTGTACGGAGGGATGCAACGCCATAGATGGCATGCAAGTATGCCTATCACAATTTTCAGTCATGTTGGTGTAATTGGATATCAATTTACAGCCTGTTGTAGATCTTGATATGAACATGAACCTCAAATGGTTGTCCAGGACATCCATATATCAGAGTACTTGGAAACTTTATCAAGAGTGATATGGATCAATTCCTCCATCTCAGCTATGCTGTGAATACGCCAGAGCCACTTCTTCAGTGAGGGAGGGTCTATGGATCTCCAATGTACTGGGTCGCATAACCTAGCAGCATTGATCATATGCATAGCAACTGATTTGTAGTAGCACTTTTTAGATATCTTGGAGTGATGTAGAAGGTACTGTGCTGGAGAAAACTCCAGTGAAAGCGAAGAAACCACCAGTATTGTATCATGAACCTTACGCCAATAAGATTGGATTATTGGGCACTCCCACCAAATATGGAGGAGAGTGCCTGTCTCTTTGCCACATCTTCAACAATAATCAGGTACAGAGGGGGCAAATTTGTGAATCGGATCCAAGGTTCTATACCACCACGTCTTCAGATTATACCCATTTTCTTGGGTTGAGATGTTCAAGGATCCTTTGTGGATATATAAATGGATGCACTCCCAGCTAGCCTCATTTAACTCGATCCCCATTGCATTCTCCCAGAATGCCTGGTCAGTGTAGAAAAGAACAGATGGATTCTCAAACATTGCAGCATAAAGCACTGAAATCACATGATTTTGGGGGGAAGATCGGGAGTAGATTGACTCAAACACTGTTGGTGATTTGGTGAAGCCTGTTCTACGGGATGGACAATCCATGTAATGTTGGAGTTGAATATATGACCAGAAGGGAAAGGTCTTCGTGTTGGATAACTCAGCAAGCTCCTTGAGTCTCATGAATTGGCCTCTACAGAAAAATATTTAGCGAGCATCTTTGCATACGGCCATTCTGTCGCTAGAAAGGTCCCAGCTAGGCCTGGAGGAAAGTCTGGGTTGTTTTGCACTTGAGTGACTGGACAAACTTTAGCGGAAACTGCATGCTTAGCACATGCACTATCAAAGGCATGGAGGGTAGCTCCTATCAGGGTGTGAGAATAAAGCTGTGCCGAGGCATGGTCTTTAGGGAGCCAAGGAGTCTCCTGTAAAGCAGCATTTCAAGCCAGATGCTCCAGGTTCACCCAGCTTTTGCATTGGGCATGAACCCTCCAATTGACCACTCGGGCAAGGTGGACCGCCCAGTAATAGCGTTGCAAGTCCAGGAGCCTAATCCCACCACAAGACTTTGGCATTACAAGTTTCGACCAACTTATCCACGCAGATTTGTTGCGCCATAGGAAAGCTCTACACATGGATTTGTACACTGCAAAAAAGGCAGGCATTAAGCGAATGAGTATAGTCTGTAACTTATAAAGCAAGCATGGAAGAACCTTCAGCTTTATGATGGACGCACGCCCAAACCATGAGATAGTGGCAGCATCCCATTTTTGTAGATCACGATACAAGGCTTGCAATTCCACCAAAAGGTTTCTGCTATAGAGTTCTGAGGTCTGCCGGAAGTTCCTTTGGGAGTGAGATATTTAGTGCAAAAGACTTGGAATAGTTGATTTTCAGATTTGACAAGAGCTTAAAGTGATCAAGGACTTTCATGGGGTTAGGGAGGGGCATCAACGGCAAAGAAAGAAAGAGAAAAACATTGTCTGCAAAAGCTGCAATGTTGTAATCCCGAGAGCGTACACGTATATGCCCTTAATATTGGTTGGGCTCAAATGCAGCGGAGAAGAGGTTCCAATGTAAGGATGTAAAGCAGGGGGGAAAGAGGGCATCCTTGTCTGGTCCCATTATGGATAGAGAATGCACCCGACAGGTGGCCATTAACCCTAACTCTAGCTCTGTGGTTGGCATACAAAGAGAGGACGGAGGTTCTCATATGTGTCCTGATCCCCAAAGCACCCAGAACCGCCTCCATAAGGTCCGAGGCTACTCTGTCAAATGCCTTCTCAGTGTCCATTGCAAGAAAGAAACCCTCTTGTTGGCTAGATGTAAGACAATGATGTAAATTCAGGGCTTTAATAGTGTTGTCCCTGGCATCTCTGCTTTGGACAAACCACACTTGATCCAAACCCACCCAGGCCGGAACATGGTAAGACAAACATGTCGCAAAGATCTTGGAGAACAACATCCACATTAAGAAGAGAAATTGGATGGTAAGTTGCGACATTAGTAGTTATTTCCCTTCTTTAGGGATAACCAAAATGAATGCCTCAAGAAGCCTCTCTGACATGCAGGGCCCAGTTGACATTAACCACTTAAGCCCCGGACCATTTGGCTGGCCAAAGACCAGAGCGTTTTTTGTGATTCGGCACTGCACCGCTTTAACTGACAATTGCGCAGTCGCGCAACGTGGCTCCCAAACAAAATTGACGTCCTTTTTCCCCCACAAATAGAGCTTTCTTTTGGTAGTATTTGATCTATTTTTGATGGTTAGTGGTGGTACTTTTATTTTATTTTTTGCGCTATAATCAAAAAAAGAGCGACAATTTAGAGAAAAAAAGCTATATTTTTTACTTTTTGCTATAATAAATATGCCCAAAAAATATATATAAAAAACATTTTTTTTCCTTAGTTTAGGCTATGTATTCTTCTACATATTTTTGGTAAAAAAAAAAATTGCAATAAGCATTTATTAATTAATTGGTTTGCACAAATGTTATAGCGTCTATAAAATAGGGTATAGTTTTATGGCATTTTTATTAATTTTTTTTTACTAGTAATGGCGGTGATCAGCGATTTTTATCATGACTGCGACATTACGGCGGATAGATCGGACACTTTTGGCGTTATTTTGGGACCATTCACATTTTTACAGCGATCAGTGTGATTAAAAATGCATTGATTACTGTGTAAATGTGACTGGCAGTGAAGGGGTTAACTAGGAGGGGGTGCTGCAGGAGTTAAGTGTGTCCTAGGGTGTGATTCTAACTGTGGGGGGATGGGCTATGTGTGATACGACACTGATCACCGCTCCCAATCACAGAGAGCTGTGATCAGTGTCAGTGTCACTAGGCAGAATGGGGAAATGTCTGTTTGCATCAGCATTTCCGTTCTTCCTCTCCCTGACACATTTGCGGGTATCCCCGCAGACATTGAGTCTGCGGGACCCACAATCACACTCACGGAGTGGCAAGGACCCAGATCCAGGGTAATAAGGCAGTTCACTGTGCAGGCCCTGAAGTAGTAAAGAAGCCTGAGCTGCATGAACCACCAGCCTGTTGTATTTTTTAATAAAAGACAAGCATATACGTTATAACTTTTGTTTTTTTTTGGAAACCAGTGTATTCCCGAATAACAAATATATTTTTGTTCATTATTGCAACAAAACACAGTACATCATAATCAGAACTCAAACAAACTCTGAAGAATTTGTTAGGAAGTAATGCGCGTACACACGGTCAGACTTTTCGGCTACAAAAGTCCGACAGCCCGTCCGACAGACTTTCGACGGACTTTTGGCGGACTTGCGACAGACTTTCTAACGAACGGACTTGCCTACATACGATCACACAAAAGTCTGACAGATTCGTACGTGATGACGTACACCGGACTAAAATAAGGAAGTTGATAGCCAGTAGGCAATAGCTGCCCTAGCGTGGGTTTTTGTCCGTCGGACTAGCATACAGACGAGCAGATTTCTGGGTCCAGCGTAGTTACGACGTAAAGATTTGAAGCATGTTTCAAATCTAAAGTCCATCAGATTTGCGGCTGAAAAAGTCAGCTGAAAGTCCAGGGAAGCCCACACACGATCGGATTGTCAGCCAGCTTTGGTCCGTCGCCGTCCGTCGGACTTTTGTAGATGAAAAGTCAGACCATGTGTACGCGGCATTAGAGCCAGAAGACACAATGGTGTCTATGATGTCATATTCATTTTTACTTAAATACCAATTGCAGAGGCTTTTGAGACTGTGAGGAAATGAGATAGGAGCCTCAGAACTTAAACTTAAACAGGTATGTTCCTTTCTGGACTTTGGTCTCAACACCACCTATTTCAAGGACAGCGTCTATAGACAGAAAAAGGGCTGTTCTGTGGGATCAACAGTAGAGCAATGGAGAACTCTTTCAGGTGTTGCAACCACTAAATGTGTTCCCACACTTGTAAAACTGAAAAAGAATTGATATATGTATGTGATACAAACTCTATGTGCAATGCCTATGTTGATAAAAAATTGTGAAATCAAATAAATAATTCCAGTAGATTGTATGGTGTTAAACTCAAAACAACAATAAGGTGTGCCAAAAAAACAACCAATCCACCAGTTAAAATTAATATTACCCAAAAGTCTAAATCCAAGTGATGAAGCCACGTGGGTGGTGGCGTGACACGTGGAGGTGGAGCCAAGTGACGACAGACCGAGATACCGATGCTGGGAGTCTCTGGGATGTATGTCTTAGCTTCTGCAGGCTCTTGCTAATGCCTTTTAATGTTTGGCTACATGTGAGTACAGGGGCGTAACTAGAAATCACAGGGCCCCATAGCAAAATGTTGTATGCCCCCCCCCCCCCCACAAAAAAAAAAAGAACTAATGCCATTGAACAACAGATTACCACACCCATGTGGCACAGTACCCAGGCAGCTTATAATAATTTTAAACAACAAAGTATGCAGTATACAGGGGGTCCCCTAGTTACAAACATCTGACTTACAAACGACTCCTACTTACAAACGGAGGCAGACAACAGGAAGTGAGAGGAAATCTACCCCTAGGAAGGGAAATTCTCTCCTGTAAGAGCTGTTTTGGGGGAAAGGTACCTCCACTGATGCTTTATCACCAAGGCTTGTTTCCACAACAACCCCAAATTTTCAAAATCCAATTGTCATTGGGACAGAAAGTGAGGTGAAATCTTCTGAGCAGGAGCACAGACAGCAAAACAAATGTCACAGGGGTGTTAACCCTTCCCTATGCTATCCAAAAAGCTTAAAAATAGTTTTTTTGGCTGGAGCTACACTTAAAAAATTTACCTGTTCCGACTTACAAATAGATTCGACTTAAGAACAAACCTATAGTCCCTAACTTGTTTGTAACCCGGGGACCCCCTGTACTTTATGCAGTAGAGCTGGGCGATTTTCTCAAAAAAAAATGTGCGATTTTTAAAAAACAAAAAAAAAACTCAATTCTCGATTCGAATCAAGTTTTTTTTTTTTATAGACATCGCGGCAGTCCTGAGGAGCTGCGGGCAGGAATTTTTAGGCAAGGCCGCGGCTTCATCCTAGTACGCGGCGTCCGGCCTCGCGGACTAGGCCGAAGCGGCGGCCTCGCCTAAAAACTCCTGCCCGCAGCTCCTCAGGACTGCGCAGTGTTATCGCCGGTCCTGGTGAAAATAAAATATCTAAAAAAATCGATTTGCTGAAAATTTGAATCGATTTGAATCTCAACTCGATTCAAATCGATTTTTCCCCAGCCCTAGTATGCAGCCCCCGAAAGATACACATGCATACCCTCATCAGTACAGACACCCACTACCTCAATGCAGACCCCTCCAGCAGTACAGACACCCCTCAGAGCAGGACCCAACCCCCCAGCAGTACAGACATCCCCCCAGTGCAGACCACCCCCCACAGTACAGACACCCCCCAGTGCAGACCCCCCAGCATTACAGACAACCCTCTCAGAGCAGACACCCCCAGCAGTGCAGACCCCCCTCAGTGCAGACCCCCCTCAGTGCAGACCCCTCATTAGTACAGATACCACCCCAGTGCAGACCCCCCCAGCATTACAGACCCCCCTCAGTGCAGACCCCCATCAGTACAAACACCCCCCAGTGCAGACCCCCCTCAGTGCAGACCCCCCATTAGTACAGACACCGCCCCAGTGCAGACCCCCCCAGCATTACAGACACTCCTCTCAGTGCAGACACCCCCAGCAGTGCAGACCCCCCTCAGTGCAGACCCCCCTCAGTAGTACAGACCCCCCCAGCAGTGCAGACACCCCTCAGTGCAGACCCCCCTCAGTGCAGACCCCCATCAGTACAGACACCGCCCAGTGCAGACCCCCCAGCATTACAGACCCCCCTCAGTGCAGACCCCCATCAGTACAGACACCCCCCAGCATTACAGACCTCCCTCAGTGCAGACTCCCCATCAGTACAGACACCACCCCAGCATTACAGACCCCCCTCAGTGCAGACCCCCCATCAGTACAGACACCCCCCAGTGCAGCTCCCCCCAGCATTACAGACCCCCCCTCAGTACAGACACCCCCACCTCAGTGCAGACACCCCCCTCAGTGCAGGACCCCCCAGCAGTACAGACACCCCCCTCAGTGCAGGACCCTCCCAGCAGTACAGACACCCCCCCTCAGTGCAGGATCCCCCAGCAGTACAGACACCGCCCCTCAGTGCAGGACCCCCCAGCAGTACAGACACCGCCCCTCAGTGCAGGACCCCCCAGCAGTACAGACACCCCCTCAGTGCAGGACCCCCCCAGCAGTACAGACACCCCCCCTCAGTGCAGGACCCCCCAGTACAGACACCCCCCAGCAGTACAGACACCCCCCCAGTACAGACACCCCCAGCAGTACAAACCCCCCTCAGTGCAGACCCCCCATCAGTACAAACACCCCCCAGTACAGTACAGTACAGACCCCCCCAGCAGTACAGACACCCCCCAGCAGTACAGACACCCCTCAGTACAGACACCCCCCAGCATTGTAGACAACCCCCAGTACACACACCCCCCAGCATTGCAGACACCCCCCTCTTACATACCTCAGAACAGCGCTGACAGTCTCAAGGCTCGAGCGCAGGCTCCTCCTCATCCTCTGTGGATGTAAACAGAGAGGAGGGGAGGTGGCTTTGGTCTGCGCCGCTGAGGGACAGCGAGCGGTGCAGCTACTGCTACCTAAAGGTGTTGTCACCCCTCTGGCGGGTGTCACCCAGTGCAGCCCGCACCCGCCTACCAATGCCAGTCATCGGGCCCCAACTCGGCTGTGGGCCCCATAGCGACCACGTGCGTCGCTATGGCGGTAGTTCCCCCACTGTGTGACTAGTTAAGCAGCAGTTTTATTACTAGTAATAGATGCAACATACTATACTATATGTGCCCGTCTTTTCCTTTCATAAATGATAATAGTTTTGTGGTGTAAAGTCCAAAGACTCACTATCACATCCCTAAATACAAAGTTACAATTGTACCTTTGTTTGAACGATCGGTGCAAACGATCCTCCGTCCTCCACGCATGTGAAGGCCCCTGTCCTTCTTTCTGGTGTATTCCCTGCCTCTTCTCTTTTGGGGCAGTGGGAGAGCACATGGCGGAAACACAGCAGGTGTGTGCTGTTCTCAGCAAGGCAGTTCCACATCCAGGATGAGATATAAGGCCTCGAATATGTCCTTTGAAGAAATGGTGGAGATGGTGGACATCTTGAAGAGGACAAACTACGATGGGAATCATGGACCGTACAGAAACGCAAATGTGAGAAAGGCCAAGATCATGACTAAAGTTATGAGAAGTCTGCACAGGACTTTTGGGGTACAACGATCCAAGCAGCAATTGAGGAAATGCTGGTCAGACCTGAAATTGAGGGAGCAGGATCAGTATAGAAGGATCAAGAAAGTGCTGCAAAAAAGTAAGTATTTGTTGTGTGTTCCTATTATTATTATTACTTTTGTGCTGGTCCATGTGCTTTTCTTTACTGATGTACAGTTTAAAATGCCAGGTTTGAGGTTTGTGGGCACAATATAATCATTTGTATAAACTTTTTTGACAGATGCAGGTTAACTACATTTGTACATTTGTTCATGCCTATTTTGATTAACAGAAGTTTATTACATTGTTGTCTAGATGTGTTTGAAACTAGAATGAAATGACAACTTGATTCAGTGTAAGGAGAGGACACTCAGCAGCAGTTTACACATCTGGATGCAGGAGCACTAGTGTGGGACACCATAACAACCTTTTTATTGTGCCCCACGCAGGTGCTTCAGTGGATACTAGGGGTCTCTCCATGTGTGAAACTTGCACAAAACAGCTAAGTATTCCAGCTTTTGTAAGGGAAAAAAATCATGTCTTCAGCTTGGAACTCTGCCAAAACAGACAATTGGATGACACTTCCAAGCAATGTTTCATATTACTATTTCTTGCCTCAAATATCTGTCTGCTAAGTATCGTGACATATCAATGAAGTTCAAAAAAAACTGACCAACATCATTGATGTTTTAGGCAAAATCTAAAACCCCCCAAAAATTAAAATTTTGTCGTTATTGTTGTACATATTTTAAAAGTTTTAAAGAAATTGCAAAGCCAAATTTTGAAGATGAACACAGTGGGGGTCATTTACTATAGCGCCAAAAAATTCTCCTGCAGTACCAAAAAATTACTCTCAAAAAAGGCCAGAAGGACTTCAACTCTCAGAAAGTCAGCGCTAATGCAAATGGAAAGCAGCGCTATTATGGCAATAATGTCTGTCAGATCACATATGCTGGAATAGTGGAAGTCAATGGGTCTCGAACCTGCAAAATCCAAAGTTCTCACTGAAGGCTTATATGCAGGTTCTTTGCCGTAAAAAGTGTTTGGAGACCTGGGTCCTGCCCCCGGGGGAAATGGATCAATGCCAAATTTTTTTTTAAAAACAGACCTTTTTTCGGGTGCAGTGATTTTAATAATGCTTTGAGTGAAACAATAAAAGTGTAATATTCCTTTAAATTTCGTACCTGGGGGGTGTCTATAGTATGCCTGTAAAGGGGCGCATGTTTCCCATGTTTAGAACAGTCTGACAGCAAAATGACATTTCAAAGGAAAAAAAGTCATTTAAAACTACTCGCGGCTGTTAATGAATTGCCGGTCCGACTATACACATAAATGTTCATTGATAAAAATGGCATGGGAATTCCCCACAGGGGAACCCCGAACCAAAATTAAAAAAAAAAAATGGCGTGGGGGGGTCCCCCAAAATTCCATACTAGGCCCTTCAGGTCTGGTATGGATATTAAGGGGAACCCCGGCCAAATTTTTTTAAAAAAATGGCGTGGGGTCCCCCTCAAAATCTATACCAGGCCCTCCCAATGTTGAGGGCATGTGGCCTGGTACGGTTCAGGAGGGGGGGTGCTCTCGTCCCCCCTCTTTTCTTGTGGCCTGCTAGGTTGCGTGCTCGTATAAGGGTATGGTATAGATTTTGAGGGGGACCCACGCCATTTTTTAAAAAAATTTGGCCGGGGTTCCCCTTAATATCCATACAAGACCTGAAGGGCCTGGTATGGAATTTAGGGGGACTCCAACGCCATTTTTTTTTTAAATTTTGGTTCAGGGTTCCCCTGTGGGGAATTCCCATGCCGTTTTTATCAATGAACTTTTATGTGTATTGTCGGACCGGCAATTCATTATTAGCCGCAAGTAATTTTAAATGACTTTTTTCCTTTGAAATGTCATTTTGCTGTCAGACTGTTCTAAACACATGAACATGCACCCCTTTACAGGCATACTATAGACACCCCCAGGTATGAAATTTAAAGGAATATTTCACTTTTGTTGTTTCACTTTAAGCATTATTAAAATCACCGCTCCCAAAAAAACAGCCATTTTTAAAACTTTTTTGCATTGATCCATGTCCCCTGGGGCAGAACCCAGGTCCCCAAACACTTTTTATGACAATAACTTGCATATTAACCTTTAAAATTAGCACTTTTGATTATTCATGTTCGTGTCCCATAGACTTTAACCACTTGCCTACCAGGCCAATTCTGACATTTCTCTCCTACATGTAAAAATCATAATTTTTTGGCTAGAAAATTACATAGAACACCCAAACAATATACATGTTTTTTTTTAGCAGAGACCATAGAGAATACAATGGTGATCATTGCAACCTTTAATCTAGCACGGTATTTGCACAGCACTTTTTTGGGCTTTTAAAAAAAAAAAAAACAAGAAAGTTAGCCCAATATGTGAAAGATGAATTACGCCAAGTAAATAGATACCCAACATGTCACGCTTCAAAATTGCACACGTTCGTGGAATGGCACCAAACTTCAGTATTTAAAAATTCCCTTAGGCGACACTTTAAACATTTTTTACTGGTTACATGTTTTGAGTTACAGAGGAGGTCCAGGACCAAAATTATTGCTCTCGCTCTAACGTTCGCGGCGACACCTCACATGTGTGGTTTGAACACCGTTTTCATATGTGGGTGGGACTTATGTATGTGTTCACTTCTGCATGTGAGCTCACGGGACAGGGGCGCCTTAACATTTTTTTTTTTATTGTTAATTTAACTTTTTTATTTTAGCTTGACACTTTTTTTCCAAAATGTTTTGATCACTTTTGTTTCTATTACAAGGAATGTAAACATCCCTTGTAATAGGAATAAGCATGACAGGTGCTCTTTACAGTGAGATGTGGGGTCAATAAGACCCCACATCTCACCTCTAGGCTTAGAAGCTTGAAATCCCCCCCCTTTTTTTAATATAGAGGCCGGGCGTGACGTCATAACATCACGCCCGGCCTCCGCATGATCATAGAGACTCCGGCGACCATCTGGTCCACCAGAAATCTCTATGCTAAACATAGAGGGCTGGCGGATCCTGTGACCGACTCACTGATCGTAGCGGTGAGTCGGTACAAGCACCCTCTCGCCTCCCGTAAGAATGATCAAGCGGTGGAACAGCCGCTATGATCATTCTTATGGTGTGCAGATTTGCCGGCTCTAAAAGACGATATCTGGATGATGTCTGTAACTACAGGCATCACTCAGATATCCCCGCTCAAAGCCGAGGATGTCATTTGGCGTACGGGGGGTGGGAAGCGATTTTAATGGTGTTCGCACAAATTTTTTGTCTGTTCACATGTTCTGCTGCGAACCGAACAGGGGGGATGTTCGGCCCATCCCTAGTTATCATTGAGAATCATGGGGTACAACTTGTCAAGCAACTCGGAGGTCCAAAGTTGCCCAACTGTGAAACAAGTCATATATATTTTAATAGAAAGGAGCTCTCATTTATACTTGCATTTACATCAGCAGAACAAATGCAGGAAGTGATGTGTGCACATGGGCCAGAAGCAAATGTGTGGGGATGCCAAACAAATCAATGAACCCCACCCACACCAAATCTTACTACCACATCCACCCCGCATTGATTAAGCACAAGTATATCATACCCTTATCTGGAAAATGAGCCGTACCTCCTCTTTGCTAAAGAGGGACCTCGCCATATCCACCTAGATGGAGATCTTGACCAGCACAGGGACTGCCGGGTGAGTACAATGACTTATTTCTGGGTCAGAAGGTGAAACCACACTCTCTTGATCGCTGCTGCAAATATTACCACTATTAGAATTTTTTTATTTTTGTTTATTTGCAGCTATGCAAATTTGTATTTCTACTTATATTTAAAGGCGTTCGATAAGAAATTGTGTCCCTGGGTTAGCAGTGGGAGGAAATCGTGCAGCTGAAATCACACACTTTCATTCCCGCATGTCAGTCCCAACTGCAGGGGGAATTTCAGAGACATCTGTGCAGGTTTCTGCACTGATATCAATACAAATTGCACCAATTAAAACAGTGCAATTGTCACCGCTTTGACATGTCAAATCGCATCAATGTGAACTAAAGCTGACACATACAACACTGCCTATCCACCAGCTGAATTCATTACCTGCAATTCTCCACAGCTGTTATATATAAAGATTCCACCTTTATCATTAGCTTGCAGGTGTGCAGAAGCCTAGGTTTACATTGGAGCAATTTGTCATGCGATTTGAGAGATCGAATCGCATGATTATTGGCAGCAATGGCACTGTTCCACTCGATGCAACTTTTTTTTGTGGTACTGCACCAATTTGCTAAAGTAGTTCCTACACTACTTTTGCAGATTTCAGGTGCAACTTCAATAGATATTTGTGTATGAAGCCACACAGATGTCTATCAAGTAGCACCTGAAATCACGCGGACCTTGCTACTTTGAAATTGCGCTACTTTAAGTGAAGTAGCATGATTTCAAAGTAGCATCAATGTGGACCAGGGCAAAGAGATTCGTTTTTTTGGTGCACAAATACATATTGAAATAAAATATAAGATATTGCACTTTCATAAAACCACCACCCACAAAGAGAAAGAAAATTAGAAGAAAAAAAAAAAACACACCACACCAAAGCTCAATAACGTACTTTTATTTTACCAGCAGAAAAACAAAAAAAACAAAAAATTACATTTACTAGCTTCCAAAAAATTTGGACAGGATATATGGTGCTACATTTAGCAATGGGATTTTAAGGGCCCTGCTCATAGGAGCTTACAATCTAAAATTTGACAAAACAGAGTGAACACAGCTTTAATTTCAGTGTATAACGGGCAACACATCACATTTTTATCTGCAAGATTATCCCCTTCCCGCCGACCGTACGCAGATATGCATACTCGGCTTTCCGGGGTTATACCGGGATGATGCCTGCAGCTGCAGGCATCTTCCCGGTACCGTTGTTTACAGCGGGTGATCGGCTACCCGTGTACAACAACCGATGCGGCTAAAAGCCGCTCGGTTGTTATACCGGAGGAGCGGGAGGGGACACCCCCCCCCCCTCCCGCCGCTGTTACCGGGCCTCCCGTGCGATCGGGAGGCCCGGTGTCCATTCGGCTGCCTTCGGCGGCTGGGGGCGGGCTGGAATGAAGCTGTGAGCGGCTTCATTCCAGCCTTCTCAATGTAAACACGGAAGCGACGTCGTTTACTCGGCTGCCAATGGCGCCGAATTTAAAAAAGTACACAGTATTCAGAATCTCCGTTTTCGGCGATCTGAATACTTTGAAGTGTAAAGGAGGGATGGGGGGTCTTTTAGACCCCCCATCCCTCCATAAAGAGTACCTGTCACCACCTATTACTGTCACAAGGGATGTTTACATTCCTTGTGACAGCAAGTAAAAAAAAAAAAAAATTTTTAAACACAATTTATAAAGTAAAAAAAATAAATAAAAAAAAAAATTTTTTTTAAAGTGCCCCTGTCCCCGCGAGCTCGCACAGCGAAGAAAACGCATACGGAAGTCGAGCCCGCATATGTAAATGGTGTTCAAACCACACATGTGAGGTATCGCCGCGATCGTCAGAGCGAGAGCAATAATTCTAGCCCTAGACCTCCTCTGTAGCTCAAACCTGGTAACCGTAAAAAATTTTTAAAGCGTCGCATATGGAAATTCATAGGTACCATAGTTTGTCGCCATTCCACGAGTGCGTGCAATTATAAAGGGTGACATGTTTGGTATCTATTTACTCGGCGTAACATCATCTTTCACATTATACAAAAAAATTGGGGTAACTTTACTGTTTGAATTTTTTAAAATTCATGAAAGTGTCACTTTTCCAAAAATTTGCGTTTAAAACACCGCTGCACAAATACCGTGTGATAAAAAATATTGCAACAAATCGCCATTTTATTCTCTAGATTCTCTGCTAAAAAAAATATATATATAATGTTTGGGAACTCCAAGTAATTTTCTAGCAAAAAATACAGATTTTAACTTGTAAACACCAAATTTCAAAAATAGGCTTAGTCATGAAAGGGTTAAAGAAACATACTCAACAGTCATTCTTATAAAGCATTCCAACATAATATTAAAAGACTTATTCAAAACACCCACCACCAGCCCACAATCCACACATACATACATTGGTGACCGTGTTCTGCTGGAAGCTGCATTTTGGTGTACACGATTAAATGAGATCAAAAAGAGTAGGCCAGCAGGTGCTTCCAAACGATGCTTGCATGATCAGACAGGAACAATACACACACAACATTGACAGCATGGCCACATAAACCCACTTTTGAGTGAAAAAATGCACAAGACTTTCATCAAATCTCCCAATATCATTCCTCTCCCTCTCTCCCCCCCAAATCACAGCAAAAAACCTGACCTTCTCAGGCCAAATGAACCCCTCTACTGCAGGCCTTTATATAAGAGAGGTTGTATTGTTAGCACACTGACACACCCAATAGAAGTACACGCCCACCAGTATCTTTCAATCTGTCTCTTCATGTATGTCTAAAGTGATTGCACCTGATGAGCAGGAACACATAATAGTATTCGCAACTGTGTTAGCCCTTGGCTATGTGCATCAAATCTCCAACTACAGGCCAAAGATCAAAGTCCATTTGCATCCACATAAACAAAGCAACAGTTTTCTAAGCATATGTACTCGTGCAGTGTAAACCCTAAAATTTGAAATGTCCAAGTCCCTGGGCATGATTAGTGCTAATAAACATTAACATCAGTCCCTGGCTGCAATGAGCTTCCAATCTAAAGTCCAAAATTATCTTTCTTACATTAGAACCTATTTTGACAGGAGACAAATACAATGCCAGCATGTCTTTGGATTGTGGTAAGAAACTCACACAGGGAGAACATATAAACTTCAACACAAGGATTAGCATGTTGGGGAATTGAACCAACATCCCAGGTGCTGCTAGACAGAACTGCTACCCACTTAGCCACCAGGCAGCCCCACATGTGTTCTCTGCATCTCTGTGGTGTGAACGAACGAGCTCTAAGTCCATAGCCATGCTCAGTGTTACAAGGAATATACAATATATTGGCCTAAGTATTGGGACACCTGCCTTTAAACGCACATGAACTATAATGGCATCCCAGTATTAGTATTGGGTTCAAAACTAATTTGGCCCACCCTTTGCAGCTATAACAGCTTCAACTCTTCTTGTCCACAAGGTTTAGGAGTGTGTCTATGGGAATGTTTGACCATTCTTCCAAGTGCATTTGTGAGGTCAGGCACTGATGTTGGACGAGAAGGCCTGACCTACAGTCTCCTCTCTAATTCATCCCCAAGGTGTTCTGTTGTGTTGAGGTCAGGACTCTCTCCAGGCCAGTCAAGTTCCTCGACCCCAAACTCCCTCATCCATGTCTTTATGGACCTTGCTTTGTGCACTGGTCCAAATGATTTGGTGGAGGGGGGATTATGATGTGGGGTTGTTTTTCAGGTGTTGGGTTTGGCCCCTTAGTTCCAGTGAAGGGAACTCTTAAGGCATCAGCATACCAAGACATTTTGGACAATTTCATGCTCCCAACTTTGTGGGAACAGTTTGGGGAAAGCCCTTTCCTGTTCCAACATGACTGCACACCAGTGCACAAAGCAAGGTCCATAAAGACATAGATGAGCAAGTTTAGGGTGGAGAAACTTGACTAGCCTGCACAGAGTCCTGGCCTCAACCCGATAGAACACCCTTTGGCTGAATTAGAGTAGAGACTGCGAGCCAGGCCTTCTCATTCAACATCAGTGCCTGGCCTCACAAATGCACTTTTGGAAGAATGATCAAACATTCCCATAGGCACACTAAACCTTGTGAAGAGCCTTCCCAGAAGCTGTTCTAGCTGCAAAGGGTGGGCCAAATCAAATTTTAATCCTACGGACTAAGACTGGGCTGCCATTAAAGTTTATGTGTGTGTAAAGGCAGGTGTCCCAATATTTTTGGCTAAATAGTGTATCTGGAAAAGACTTGGTGGAACCCCTCCTACACATAAATACTACATTTAGACATAGTTATAGGACCTGGGAGATGAGACAAGTTCTCTACATGAAGCAACATGGTTGGTATTTGAACCCATACACTCAGGGATGCTAAGCAGAAGTTCTAACCTCTAAGCCATGGAGCTGCCACATGTGAAAACTTACTACACATAACTACACATAACTACACATAACTACACATAAATACTGCATATCTTTGGACATACAAGTGATGGAATTACATTACTCAAGAGTTATTCTTCTTGATTTATTCTGTGATATTTGGTGTTTTTTTTGTGGGTGAGAGTAGAATATTACCCTCAAATTTTGGGGAATTACATTTTGCTCTCTGATGTTGGTACACATATCACATTTTTTTGGCTCAAATTATGAATATTTGGAAATAATAAAAACCACAAAAAATTGTGATTCATTTTAAATTTGCATCAGCAATGGTATTGTTTGTGGATTATAAAGACACCTGTGTGAGTTTGGGGTATAGATTGTTGTGAGATTGAGAGTAACAAGTGAAAGTGACAGAGAAAAATATATTTTACCAAAACATCAAAACATTTCACATTCTAGTATTCTTAAAATCAAAATATTTTAAGTAGAAGCAACAATGTTGCAAAGGAAAATTAATTTCACAAATGTATCTTTATTTCAGAAAGATACATTTCATCTCAACATTAAAAGGTTTTTTTGTGAAAGTTAGAATTGTTCTATTAGAATCAATGGCTAATGCTTAATTTGGACTAGACTAGAGCAGATTTTCATTAAAAAAATGCTCTCTAATTAGCTCTTATTTTGGTATTTACTATAGTGCCAGCTAAAAAAGACACCTGAGTTAAAATGAGTTATTTTCAGGTCTGAGCATGCTCAGTTGTGTTGGCACCTAGTTGTCCAAAACAGGGAATTTTTCACTTCTCAGACTTTTAAAGATATTTCAGTGTAGAAATCACTTTTTCACACAGTTTAAAAGCAGATTATCTTAAAATAATATACTGCATATTTCAGTACCATTTAGGCAATTATATCATGTTCTAAACATTATTTCCATGTGCAATTCTCCATGTTTTTTGCAGCGTCAGGGTTTGGGCGCTATTTGGTTTCAGGGAACTATAGTAAATTCGACTTTGGGAGTATTTTCTCACCAGCGCTATAGTGAATACCGTTTTTGTGCTAATTAGCGCTAATTACCATGAATTAGCGCTAATTTGCGGTAATTTGAGCTAATTAGCGCTGCAGCTCTATAGTAAATGACCCCCAGTGTGTCAACATGTTCTATCTGCCATCATGGGATATCAATGTACGCGTTTTGTAGGTGCAACCCCTTCCTCAAAACTAAAGTAGGTGAGAGGAAGGGGTTGCACCCCCGAAACATGTCCATTGATCCCATGATAGGAGCTAGCACATGTTGACACACTGTGGCTTATTTCAAGAAAGCAAAACCACTTTGCACTTCAAGTGAAATGCAAGTGGACTGTTCTTTCTGAAAGAAGGCCCAGTGTGTCAACATGTGCTAGTTCACATTATGGGGGATCAATGGACGTGTTTCAGGGGTGAAACCCCTTTCTCTCACCTACTGTAGTTTGGAGGAAGGGATTGCACCCACAAAACAAGTACAATGATATCCCATGATGGCAGATAGCACATGTTGACACACTGTGTGTTTTGTGGCTTTATCAAAATAGATGTAGGGAAACGACACACATTTTAGGCATGGGATCATGAGGGAAATGTAAATTCTGAGTCCCAATTTGTGTGCATCTTCAAAATTTGGCTTTTACAGGGGTGAGATCACCCCATCTGATGAAGGCAAAATCAACACAGTTTTGACATACTAATGTCTCATACAGTAGGTGACCATGATATTGTGTCAGTTTCGCTGCATTTCTCGGCGGAACACCGGGAGAAGAGGCCGAACACCGGGAGAAGTTGGAAGGAGACCCCCCGAAGTCAGAAGAAGACCCTGGGGCTGCCTAATAAATTACTCTTAAAACCTGTGTACTGTGTTTATTTTTATTGACACTTTTCCCTAGGTGAATGGGTAGGGGTACCATGTACCCCATACTCATTCACACAGGGTGGGGGGCCGGGATCTGGGGGCCCCCTTATTAAAGGGGGCTCCCGGATTCCGATAAGCCCCCCGCACGCAGACCCCGACAACCAACGGCCAGGGTTGTCGGGAAGAGGCCCTTGTCCTCATCAACATGGGGACAAGGTGCTTTGGGTGGGGGGCCCGCAGGGCGCCCCCCACCCCCAAGGCACCCACCCCCCCATGTTGAGGGCATGCGGCCTGGTACGGCTCAGGAGGGGGTGTGCTCGCTTGTCCCCACCCCCTTTCCTGACCGGCCAGGCTGCGTGCTCAGATAAGGGTCTGGTATGGATTTTGGGGGGACCCCACGCAGATTTTCTGGCGTAGGGGGTTTCCCTTACAATCCATACCAGACCTAAGGGCTTGGTATGCCCCTGGGGGGGAACCCACACCGTTTTTTAATTTAAAATTTGGCGCAGCGTTCCCCCACAGGATTCATACCAGACAGCTGTCAGCACTGCCTGTCATTCATCGGGAAAGGAAAACAAAGTTTTCCTTTCCCGATGAGTGAGCCAGCGCGACATGCACAGTACCCTATCGCCGAGAACCAGCATGATGGTATCGCGCTGGAAACACAATCTCGCGGTCAGGTACTGTATGACCTTCACTTTATCAAAGTTGAACTTTATAAGTTCCTGAGTTGGGGATGTGTATGTTATGGTTTTAAACATGCCTGTTTAGCCACAAAAAGGCTATATACTGCCAAACATACATGTTATACACCAAAGATGTTGGTTTGTTAAAAAACCCTTTTGTAACGCACATGTGAATGTGCTTGAAGTAAAATGTTTTATACTCACTGTATGAGTATACTGTGGCTTCTTCTTTTAATGCTCAATACCAGTTTTTTTAGTAAGTTGGTGTAGTTACAGTGACAATAGAGGGTATTTACTAAAGGCAAATCCACTTTGCACTACAAGTGCACTTTAAAAATCCACTTGTAGTGCAAAGTGGATTAGCCTTTAGTAAATAACCTCCTCTGTGCTGAAATATTTGCCAAAATCAGGCCATTTTAGGGACTACAAGCAATGAATTCATGGAGTTGAAAAGGATGATTATTTTTATACTCAGCAATGTGTGGCTTCCTCTTTCAATGCTCATTACCAGTTTTTTTAGTAAGTTGGTGTAGTTACAGTGACAATGGGGGGTATTTACTAAAGGCAAATCCACCTTGCACTACAAGTGCACTTTAGAGACTATAAGTGCCATTTTAGGGACTACAAGCAATGAATTCATGGAGTTGAAAAAAGGATGATTATTTTTATCATTAATGCATTACATACATTAACAACAAAAGCATTGTGTGTATGTAGCAGACCCACAGCACAACATTGTCACCTCATGTATCAAATAAGTTACGTTTGCACTATTGAAGAAAACGGCCAAAAATTAAAGACCATTGGAGAACCTAGGAGACACAAGCAGTAAATCAAATGAAATATAAGTTTAGTTTTTCCCAAAAAAATTATTTTGGTGCGTGGCCAACTGCCGAGCAAGATGGACATGTAATCACACAGCTCCTGCACTGACCGGACTTTATCACGGCACCCTCGCTTTTCTGGTAGCCTTCAGCGAATACACAGACTACCAGCACACCGGAATTCACTCCCACAGGGTCCGGAATGAACCGCGAAAGAAAGGAATACCATCAGCCTAGAAAACTGACAGACTTTTTTACAATGCCAAGATGGTGCCCGCAGCCCTGAGCACGGACACACAGCGGCCTATACAGACCTCCCTGACGCCGATGGATTAGAAATAACCCCGCACATCCACTCCCCAGATGCCTCACCATCTTCTCCTGCTTCATCAGCTGGAAACAGCCCAGCAAAATCACGGATGCGGCTGGATGCAGAATCGGCAGTGAATGAGGTGAGCCCTGTTTCTGATGCCATCCCTGCTCATCCATCCCCCATAGCGTCCTTCCCTACCACAAATCAGCCTGTGTTAGATACTACAATAAAGGAGATGCTCATCTCCCTTCAGAGCTCCCTTCACAATGACATTTCCACTATGTTTAACAGATTCTCCTCCCAAATGCAGTATATGGGGCAAAAAATGCACCTTGTGGAAAGACAAGTAGGAGAAATGACAGAAACTGTCAACGATCTTGTCGATGCACATGACCATACGCTAGAGGAACACCATTGGATGAGGGCCAAAATGGCGGACCTCAAGGACAGGTCCCGCCGTAACAATGTAAAGATCAGAGGGATTCCTGAAAACATCCTACTGCAAGATCTTAACACATATGCCAGAAAACGAATTTCCATGCTCCTACCTGATCTCACACCTATGGAAATCATAATAGACCGAATTCATCGCCTTCCCAAACCCCCTCACCTCCCGGCTGAAATCCCACACGACACTCTGATGAGAATACACTTTTTTCACGCTAAAGATCAACTTCTGTTCAAATCGAGGCATCTCGGTCAGCTCCCAGCCCCGTACGCTAATCTCCAATTGTACGCTGATGTCACGCAGTATACTCGTCAACTGAGAAGACATCTAAACACTATAACCAAGCCACTCAATAATCACAAGATCCCTTATCAGTGGGGTTTTCCTACCAAACTCATTGTCACCAAAAACGGCATCAAACATAACATTTCCACAGTGGAAGAAGGCCTCAAACTGCTCCACTCATGGGGAATCATTCCTGATCCATCTACACCATCACAACACAATCGCAGGGAAAACGCTCCTCCCTCCTCCGGAACCCACCATGCTGGTAAGCACTAACCTCTACCTGATTAGTGGGTACACCCATAACCCAATCTACTGCATCTCCGGTCGGATGCCTTGCTTGTTGCAATTTGCTCCATGAACTTTCACCCCAAAAATACACAGCAGTCCTAGTTCATTTTACTGCTGTCAGTTCTTGTTTTTTGTTTACCCTTTGTTTATTGCTAAAGTTTAATTTTAACCTCATCTTATAGTTTTCTTACCCCAAGTCTCTCACCTCCCGAGAGCACACAAAAGCAAAGGACTCGAGAACCTCTTCAGCAAATCAACCTGCTCGGAAGAACGTACCAACCAACTGTGAGTAAGAACTTGCACACATTATACGACACTTGCCAAGATGGCCAAATTCCTCTCACTTAACGCTAAGGGGCTAAATCATCCGGTAAAAAGAGCTTTTCTGTGGCGCACAGCCCAAAAATCTGCCTGTGATATCCTATGTGTGCAAGAAACACACTTCCAAAGATCTGCAGAACCACACTGCACCAACAAATCTTTTACCCACATCTTTCAGGCTTCAAGCCCCTCTAAAAAAAATGGGGTTATGATTGTGATCAAAAGCACTATCAACTTTACACTCCACAACAGTATGATTGACCCTGATGGAAGATATGTAGCTCCAGATTGTACTCTGGACAACGCTAGATACACTATTGTCACAGTTTATGTGCCTAATACCAAACAAATTAAATTCCTTTCTAAATTGATACCCAAAATCATCAAATTCCACCAAGGGAACCTCATTATATGTGGAGATTTCAACATTGTCCCCGATACCTCCCTAGATGCCTCCTCCCGCAAATCCAGACATCCTTCACCAATGGCAAACTTTCTACGACACAATGACTTGTATGATGTATGGAGATGCCACCATACCACCGAGAGGGACTACTCTTTCTTTTCCCACTGACACAATTCATATACCAGAATCGATTACTTCCTTGTAGAGAAGTGGACTTTACCCAAAGTCTTTGAATCATCCATAGACATAACAACCTGGTCCGACCATGCACCAGTGTCGATCAACATCGATTCTTTGCCGACTTCCCTGCGAACGAAGATATGGAGAGCCAACGCCACAATACTACAAACACCCGAACATTCAGCCACTATCCGTAAACCCTTAAAAGAATTTTTTGCTCTAATCCAGGGAACGACCTCAAATAATATTATACTATGGAATGCTCATAAAGCGGTCATTAGAGGGATTCTTATCCAAATAGTTGCTAGAGAGAAGAGGAGGCGAACACAGCGTCTCAATACCCTTACCTCCCAAATCAAAACCACAGAAGATCAAAACCAGAAAAACCCCGATCCTAAACTTAAAGAAAAACTTGTACTTCTCAGACAAGAATTACGAAACTTACTACTAGAATCGTATGACAAAACCCAAAAAACGGTTTAAGGCCAATCATTACTCCACAGGGAATAAGGCAGGTAAAGCTATGGCACTCAGGATTAAAGGTCACCATGCTAAAACAAAGATATCACACCTTTATCATCCCTCCACAAAACAAAAACTGATAGACCCCCAAGCCATAGCAGAGGCGTTTAGTCAATATTATAATGCACTTTATAATCTAAAAGATAACTCCAATATTAAACAACCAACCTTAAAAGATATAGACGACTTTTTAAAAGAAATTCATCTTCCAAAAGTATCCCCCGAACAACTAACAATGCTGAATACCCCATTCTTTGCAGAAAAAGTATTAAAGGTCATCACATCATTAACAAATCCCCTGGACCAGACGGTCTCACTGGGGAGTACTATAAACAATTTGATCACATTCTGGCTCCATTCTTGGCTCAAATGTGCGATGACGCTGCCTCCTCCTCTTCTCTCCCACAAGAAATGTTAAATGCATTAATTAATACGCTACCGAAGCCAGGCAAGGACCCCACCTCACCACAAAATTTCCGGCCCATATCGCTTCTCAATCTTGACACTAAAATTTATGCTAAGCTCATAGCAACAAGGCTAGTAAGTAGACATAATACCCTCCCTAATCCATCCAGACCAATCCGGGTTCACGAAAGGTAGGCAAACGTTTGATGCAACCCGCAGAATCATTAATATAATTCATAATGCAGAGTCTGAATGAACGCCTTCTCTGCTCCTATCTTTGGATGCAGAGAAGGCGTTCGACAGGGTCAATTGGTCATACCTCCGAGCTGCTCTTCTTAAATTTAGCTTACAAGGCCACATTCTTTCCGCAATAATGGCTTTATCCTCGACACCCTCAGCCCAGGTGTACACATCTGAGATGCTGTCTAAACCATTTCTGATTTCTAATGGCACTCACCAAGGCTGCCCCTTATCGCCCCTTTTTTTCAACTTAATAATGGAGCCATTGGCTGAACATATCAGAACAAACAAGACCATTACGAGATTCAAAATAGGTTTAGTAGAACACAAGATCAATTTATTTGCCGACGATGTAATTATGATGATAACTAAACCTATATCCTCCCTGGCTTCGATACAATCTGTGTTACAAAGGTTTAGTTCCATCTCCTATTATAAGGTAAACGAAAATAAGTCATACATTCTAGACCTAAGTTTGAATGCTATATCCAGCAATCTTCTACGCAACATTTACACGTACCCATGGGCAGAGTCACGCATATCATATCTAGGAATCATGCTTACCAAATCTACCAGACATCTTTTTAGTAAAAACTACAACGAAGCGAAACAAATGCTTATTAAAGAGACCTCCACACTTTCCAAATTTGAATTTTCCTGGTCTGGTAGACTGGCAACCTTTAAAATGCTCATACTTCCTAAATTGCTCTACCTATTCCGCACTCTGCCTATTCCGCTTACTAGCTCATACCTCAAATCTATCCAGTCCATTATACACCACTACATTTGGCAAGGTAAAAGATCCAGGTGTAGTCACCAGAAAACTGTGAAAAACAAACTGGCAGGAGGCATGGGTTATGTAGACATTAAAGATTACTATTTAGCCACCATACTATCTCTAATGAAGGACTGGACGAACACACATCCAACCACATTATGGGGGGACATTGAGAACACCATGACGCCAGGTAATAACCTTAAATGTTGGTTATATAGCACCACAACCTATCAACCAAATCTTCAGTTATACTCACTGACCATTCAAGCTTCGGTTAAAGCCTGGAGACTGTTATACTCCATCAAATGGTCCCGATTACATACTAAACGCATCCAAATTCCTATCCAAACCCTCCAATTACTATCCCCTGACCTGACCATACCTAAATGGATAGCAGACCAAACACCCTACACCTTTGACCTTAGATCTAAGATACTACATAAAACCCTAACCCAAATACAAGCAACATTTAAAACACCCACCACGGATTTCTTCAATTGCTATAGGATCCAAAAATGTCTCACAGCACACCCATAATTAGAAGGTGAATTGCCATTAAACATATGGAACTACTACTTCTCTACTAACACACCTATCAAAGGCACCTCACTAATCTACTCTACATTGCAAGAAAAAACAGTATTCCACAAATCTAAACCTTGCGTAGACTGGGAGACAGACTTACAGACTCACTTTTCTGATCAACAATGACAAACAGCCTTAAAATCAATTTATAAAACCACCAGCTGCACTTCTCTATGGGAACTAACTCACAAAATACATATGAGATGGGTTTTAACACGCCAGAGAATGTCCAAATTCCACCCACATTCATCACCCACCTGCTGGAGGGGTTGTAATCAAATAGGCACCATATCCCATATTCTATAGTTCTGCCCAGCCTTAACGAACCTATGGAACGAGGTGGGAAGCACTATACAGGACATATGCCGCTTTCTCTTCACACTTTCTCCACCGTTAGCAATTCTGAATATGAACACTGAATTACTGCTGTCATCTTTCAGACTTGTAATCACACATGTACTCTTAGCCACCAGACTACTCATAACTAGACGCTGGAAAACAAACATATCCCCAACGTTGACAGAAGTCATCACACTAGTGCACTCTCAGTATGCATATGAATCGATTCTAGCGAAAGGTAAACCTTCATACTCTAAAATACATAAGCTATGGCACCCATGGTCACAGTGGTATGCTCAAAAACTTACCTAATAATTTTCTGATATCACCAACGCACACTCGATCCACTTTTACTTTATATATCGAGTCCACTGCATTTGCATTGCTCTCTACCTCCTTCTCCTCTTATTAACTCCCCTCTTTACCTCCCCTTCACCTCCTTATTTTCTTTTAACCTACCTTACTTTATTACATTTTCCAATACATAGTTACATACAGTTCATCATAGATACACGTACTTTACCAGGTACGCTCAAGATACTACAAATACTTTAGACACATACCAGTTCATTCATAATCCGCATTTGCAAGTTGTATATTCTCTATAGCAGTATCTTTATCATTTTCTGGTAAGAGTTGTTAAGCCTATTCAAGTTGTTACATACTATATTTCTCAAAACCGCTTTAACTCAATAGAAGTGGTGCGGCCCTTGAACCCCCGTGACACAGTATGAACCCATTTGGGGTGTCTGGGGGAATTGGACTGCACACATCGCACATCTTTAATACTTGTCATGAAGATAGTGTTCCTTTGACCTTGATAGACCACTAGACCCTGATATGTAATTTTCAAATGTTTGTAACCTGATTCCAATGTGATATATGATGATGACTGTTCACTCTTCTACTTAAAAACTCAATAAACATTATTGAAACAAAAAAAAATTATTTTAAAGAGCTTCCAGATTCTCTGGTAAATCAATTGCCCCCCCTACCCACAAAGTACTCCACAAAGCTCTGCCGTACTTTGTGGGCGCTTTGGGGGGGCAAGCCAGGACGGCCGGTTTCAAGCATTGTCGTTGTTTGTGCCGGTGAGTTGGCCTCAGTCACAACTGAGGCCAGATAGTTGGCTGCATTCTTCCTTAGGAAATTATTTTCTTAGGAAATTATAATGATATGGTTCAGTTTAAATTCAGCCATATTGGCTGGTCATTATGCCAAAGGCATTTTCGACCACTCTGCTGGCACGGGTAATTGAAAACCCTCTGCTTCGGGGTCAGGGTCCTCATGGGGAATGGCCTCATAAAATGCTCCCCCAGTGACGCAGAGCGGATGTGCTGCTCCCAAGAACCCTGGGCTGAGACAAGCGCTAAGACAGGCCCCGTGAAAAGCAACAACCCAGCTTGATCAGCTGATGAACAGCTGACAATGACAACGTGCAGACTGGCCGCGCTACAGCCAACTGGAGGCCAGAGCGCGATGGGAGGGATCCGGGCTTACCTCTCCCCACGCGCAATGGAGCCAGGACACCAAGCAGGGAGGCAGGAAGAGAAGAAGCGTGGAGCCATGGATGCCAGCAGAGCCCGTGTAGAGTGAGTGGATCGTGGGTCCCTAACGCCAGGCTGTGACATCCAGGCAGTGAGCTGGGGTCCTCTGGAACATGGGGGATCTCCAACAATAGGAACAGGGAGGAAGGCTCCCGAGTGGGACATTCAAGGATTAGAGCAAAGCCCCCTGAGAGCGGGGAAGGACACAGTGGTGCTTGAACAGAGTTCCTTGGTACCCAATGGGAGGTCCCCATAAGTGGAGAGTGGCTACCAGGGGCATAGAGACTCCTCACTAACCAATGACCAAGACCCCCTGACACAAGAACACAGCCATCGGAGACTCTCAGAGGTTGATTGTATGACACTAGAGGCTTCACCCCCCAGGGAGGACATGTTGGCAATGGGTAGAGGTGTCCCAGCCCCTGAGGGGAACCATAAGATTACGGAGGGCAATCAAATAGTGGTTAGCCCCAGCCCACAGGGTGAAGACCTGATCCCACAGGCAGCAAGCTCCACTACAACATGGGGGGACAAGAGGTCCCCAGTGTTAAATGGGGGAATGAAAGATACAGAGATGGACATTAGGGAACTTCTGAGGGCTCTCCCTACTAAGGCGGACATTCAGCAATTAATAAGTGCCATGGAACAGTCATGCCAACAAGCAGTAGAGGGCTTAAGATGGGCACTGGGGCATAGGGTGGAAAGTTTAGGAAATGCCCACGAGGTAATGGTACAGGCAGTGGCAGATGTCCAAGACACCATTAAAAATCACGAGGATGTCCTCAATTCAAACTCATATAGGGACCAGCTAGATGATTACGAGAACAGGGACAGACGGCAGAATATCCATATAAAGGGACTGCCTGAGACAATTCGGATGCTTGAGTTGGCTCCGGCAGTTCAAAATGTATTCGGCCAGATTATGGGGACTCTGCACCTAAGTTTATAGAGATAGATCAGGTGCATCGGATCCCATCTTATAACACTCAGAATATGGAGAGACCAAAAGATGTTATATGCAGAGTACACAAATATGCAGAAAAGGAAACCATTATGAAAATAGCCCGTAGTAACCCCGAAATTGTTTTTGATGGTATAAACCTGTCCCTGTACCCGGACATATCACGCCGGACCCTATATCAACATCGATCAGTCCAACTCTGGCTAGAAGCCCTGCATTCAATGGAGGTTAACTATTGTTGGGGGTTTCCATTTAGCTTAACGGCCTCTAGACATGGTAAAACAGCAACTCTTCATACCAAAGATGACTTGAAGTCGTTTGTGGAATCATTGGAGCTTCCCCTAGTGGACTTCATAGACTGGAGAACAAGCAACTTAGGATCTCCCTTACAGCGGCCTGAACATTGGCAACAAGTCCCTATAAGGGGCCAACACAGAAACCGCTCAGGAAGGCATAGACAGGCCTCTATAGGACCTATCTAGATGATTTATCCGGAAGAAGAAGAGTTCCCCCCCTTTTTTCCCCCCTACTCCCATTCCCTTTTGGTAATATTCATAGAAACCTTTTTTTGGAGGATGATGGGGAGTGGGGAGTAAGGGGAAAGGGATGAAAACAACTTGAATAGATGTTACGGGGGACATATGTTTACCTGGATTTTATATGTCAATGTCTTGATATGTGGGTTCAGGGGATAGCCAAATCTCAAATGGTGAAATATAATCCTTGTTTTTTTTTTTTTGAGAAGTTGGGTCTATGGAGGATATAGCTAGAAAAATCTTGTCACGAAGGGGGGAATTAAAAATAATAGCGCCCTGGGGAAGAGGGAGTCACATTAAAGTATTTTAGATATATGGGGGGTATTTTCTTTCCAATAGGTCGGTCCCGATATAAGGAACTGGTTAATCTGCTATTAGCAGGGGGCAGAAAGCTCCAGGTATAGGGTGTTTATGTCCATATGGAACCCTCTTCCGGTTAATTGGCATGCTCCAGGGTGGAGTATTTTTGGGATGATGGTGGGTTTTTCCCTTTTTTTTGTTTTTGTTTTTATGGGTCAATTGCAGAGAGTAAAGGGAGGCAAGGTTCCCTGGATATTGCATCTTGGGTATTGTGTCCAGGTTGTGGTCAGTATTTTGAGAAATGTAAGGGGCCTGTGTTCACCGCATAAAAGGGGTCAGCTCTGGCATGAACTGTGTCACCATGCCGCAGACGTGACTTTTTTTCAGGAAATGCACTTCATGGAAGGGTCCATACCTAGTATGCCCCGACATGCGTTTAATCAATGTTACCATACAATATCACCTATTGCAAGGGCAAGGGGGGTAACAGTTACCTTTAAGAAATCTTGTCCATGGATATTGACGTCCATACAAATGCACCCAGAAGGTCGTTTTCTATTTGCTAAGGGTACAATGCATGGTCAGTGTTACACGCTTGCCTTGATTTATGCACCCAATGTGGGGACAGTCAACTTCCTTGCTAAAACTCTGAAGATGCTGGAGAAATTCAGGGAAGGGAGTTTGATACTGGTAGGGGTTTTTAATCTTATACTGGATCCTAGTTTGGATACATCAACAGGGAAAACCTCATTATCCTTTAGAGCTTTAAAATATGTAAAACAAGTCCTACGCTTCCAGCATCTGGTCGATAGTTGGCGTGTGACGCACACTGGAGTAAATGATTATAGTTACTACTCTAAAACACATAGCATGTACTCTCATCTTGATTTACTTTTGGTAGACCAATTTTACTTGGAAAACGTTTGTAATTGTACGAACAAATCTATAACCATCTCAGACCATGCCCCCATAACCTTGACCCTTTCTCCGATTGGGTCAGGCCATATAGAGCGGACATGGTGATTGAACGAATCATTATTAGATAACAAAAAGATAGTCGAAGAATTACTTTTTAAAATAGGAGAATATTTTGAAATGAATGTGTTGGGGGAAGTGTCAGAACAAACAGTCTGGGAAGCTCATAAAACAGTCATTAGATAAGAATTAATAGCATATGGTTCTCATATTAAGAAAGAAAGAGATTATAGATTTACTGGAGAAAATTAATGCATTGGAGATGAAACATAAAAAACATCTTGACCCTGGGGATACCCAACAACTAGAGAACTTGCGATCTGATCTCTCACAGTGCTTAGACCGTAAAGTTAAAAACAAATGTAGATACTTTGAGCATCGGTTTTATGAGCAAGGGAACAAATGTAGGCGGCTGCTGGCCAGACAACTTAAAAAGCAACAGGAATCTAGGCATGTCCATAACCTATTAGTAGAGGATAAAAAGATAGTAGAAACTCAGGCCATAGCGACAGAATTCCAGAGATTTTATGAGGCATTATATAGTATTCAGACACCGGGGCCTCCACTACCAAGGGACATGGAGAAGCAGCGAAGGGAGGAGATATGAGATTATATTAAAGAATCATCAATGCCCACTCTATCTGAGATGGTCATTTAAGAAATAGAATGGCCAATCACAGTAGAAGAGTTGAGTGGAGCAATAGCAGCCTTGCCAATAGGTAAAAGTCCCGGATGGCCTGACAAATATATACTACAAAAATGTTTCTTCAGTACTAGCGCCACCGTTATGTATTTCAGCTCAATTAATGCTCTTAGTCCACTGCCCCCAGAAGCCCTGTTGACATATATTACGGTCCATCGAAAGGGAGGAAAGACCCCCAATATTGTGCTACCTATAGGCCTATTTCTCTACTCAACTCGAATACTAAACTTCTAGCTAAGATCCTGGCTCTTCGACTGCAAGAACATATGGGGGAATTAGTCCACCAAGATCAGACAGTATTTATGAAAGGGCGTGAAGCGAGGGATAATACTATCCGGGCGCTTCACATTCTTCACTGGATGCAACATGGCCCTGATAAAGCCCCAAGGATCGTACTATCAATGGATGCCGAGAAGGCATTTGATAGGGAGAATTGAGGCTTTATGACCGAAGTGTTGAGGGGGGTGGGCCTGGGGAACCGTATGATGGGATGGGTAATGGCCTTATATACGGACTCAAGAGCAAGGGTCAAGGTGAATGGCACACTATCAGAATATTTTAAAATAGGAAACGGTACGAGGCAGGGGTGCCCCCTTTCCCCATTAATATTTGCTATGATATTGGAGCCCTTTCTCTGTAGGATCAGAAGAAATAGAGAGATATCAGGGACATGTATTGGGTCCATTGAGCATAAAGTATCAGCTTATGATGATGACTTATTATTCTATCTTTCTACTCCACAAACATCCTTAGCAGCACTTATGTTTGAAGTGGAGAGATTTGGTTGCCTATCCAACTTTAAAATTAATTTTGAAAAATCAATACTTTTACCTAATCATGTCCCTCGAACCCTGGCAAGGACACTGCAATGTGCATACCCTTTTATTTGGAATAAGGATTCTTTGTTCTACTTGAGTGTGCACATTACCGCAGATCAAAAATTGCTATACAATCTTAATTATGGCTCCCTAATGACAGCAATAATAGGGGACATGAAGAAATGGAAGGGCCAATATTTAACATGGTTTGGGAGAGTGAGTTCCATCAAGATGAGCATATTAGCCAGAATTATTTACATACTGCACACAGTACCGATTACATTACCAGAGACTTTCTTTGGACAAGTACGGAAAGCCTTTGTAGCATTCGTTTGGAATGACAAACGGCCAAGGTTGGCCTATGATATTTTGCGTAGAGGTAAAGCAGAAGGGGGAATGGGGCTACCAGATATATCACTATATTATAGGGCCATGTCTCTAGTCCGAATCTTGAATTGGTGTCATAACTCTTCGAATAAAATATGACTTCCACTAGAAAAGACAATGGCTGGGAGGAATTTAGTGGGGGCCCCCTGAATTCCCAGTATATCAAGAGGACTTTTGAAGTGGACATCACCCCTGACTCGGAACTCCTTGCTAGTATGGGACAAACTGAATAAAGCAAGAGAATACTCCCCTCAGATGTCTCCTCTGGCTCCACTGGAGGGATTCTTGTGGGATTTCTGGGGGTATGGGGGCAGGACGGAGACACCACATGTGGCAAATTTGCCTCACATGAAGTCCTATCAACACTCTCCGAGTTGGAGTCAGTCTTAGGGAATATACCTATACCTATAGCGGGTTGGAGACATCAACAAATGGCGAGTTTCTTTAATAAAATTAAACCCTTTTTAAGACCTCTAAACTCACTTACGGCATTTGAAGGTCAGTGTGTGCATCTGACGGACGCCAGACATTTGCTGTCACAGATGTACAGACTGATCTTTAGTGGCCAGAACACCACAGTCCCTTATTTTATTAGATAGTAGGAAAGAGAAATACATCAGGTGCTGATAGCCGCACAAATTAAAAAAATGATTAAATCAACTTATTCTACATCTATAAGCTCATATGTGCAGGAAATGGCATATACATTTTTGACAAGATGGAACAGGACCCCCGTTAAATTATCACAGATGTACCCAGTTGTGGATGCCCAGTGCTGGAGGGGTTGTGGGCAGAAGGGCATTTTCCTCCACTTGTGGTGGAGTGCCCCGTGATCCAACCATTCTGGGAGGCAATTGCCCCATGAATTGAGAGGTTGACTCCCAGACCCATGGAATTCACACCTCTACATTTTCTATTTCATGGGACGCCCAGATCCACGAAAGCTTATAAGAAGAGTATTATACCACATTTGCTGAATGTGGCTAAATTATTGGTTCCAAGGTTCTGGAAACAATTCCTCTGCCCAACTTTACTGGATTGGAAAAAGGAAGTTAACTTGATAATGGAAGCCAAAAGATGGGTTTATGCAGTGAAGGGCCACAGGGGAAACTTGAAAAGATATGGACAGGTTGGGTACAATGCACCTCAGAGATAGGTTAAGAAGGAGGTGCTGTGAAGCAGGCGGGTATGAAGTGTGTTGCATTCCCCAGGGTCACTGCATAAGTAGCCTTGGAAATGGTCAGAAAAGTTACAATTTGAATATTGATCCTCTTCCCCCACCCTCCTAGAGCATAGAAGCCTATCCACACGTGTGGGGCGGGAGTTGTACCGATGGAGGGTTAAATGAAGGGGGACAGGAGAGGGGGTCAGAAGGTAAGGTTTAGTAAGGAGGAAGAAGAACACGGTACACAAGAACACAAGAAGAGTTAAAGTAACTTTTTTTAAGTTTCACAGTAGCTTCAAGCTAGGATTGTGGGGTTCTTTTTTTTTTAAAGGATTTGAGTGAGAACGTGGCCATTTATGGGCCTCTTACAAGTTTTGGGATCGGGAAGCTGGGATTTAGTATCGTGACCATACCATCAGTGATAGTATGGCCACTAATGGCCTCCTACATGTTTTGGGTTAATATAGATATATACACTTTTTTTTCATATATAATGCAACAAGAGTTGTGTGATAGTGTGGCCACTAAGTGGGGATGACAGAGTAAAGAATAGGAGTGGAAGGAATTTTGTTTATTTTTTATTTTTTCATGGGAATATAGGGGGGTATGGCAGCATTAAGGATAATAGGATTTGGAGTAGAAGAGGAAGGAAGCAGTGCGACAGTCTGAAGTTTACTATAAGTAGGGTAGGTGCTGAAGAGGGAGGGAGCAGATGGGGGGTCCCCCTTTTTTTTCTCTTTCTGTTTCTTTGGTTTTTTTAATGTGGGTGGGGTAAGCATGTCAGTTTTTAGGAATAGAATATATAGGATTGTTTGGTATACTTGTAGTTTCTTTTTTGAACCATTGAATATAAAGTTGTATGAATTTATATGTTGAACTTTAAATAAAAATAAAATTTGATAATAAAAAGAAAATGCTCCCCAGTGCAAAGGCATCATCCTCCACAAAAACAAATGGAAGGCCCGCCACATTATCCACTGGAGGAGGCAACCTCAAGCTGCCATTCTGGAGACGCTTGTAAAATTCTGTCTGGACGATGACTCCTCCATCAGACATACAGCCATTCTTTCCCACGTCCAGATAGAGGAACTCATAAGTCACTGACACCACCGCCAACATCACAATACTACTGTACCCCTTGTAATTGAAGTAGTATGACACCAAGTTTGGGGGTGGAATGATCCGGACGTGATTCCCATCTATCAAACCACTGCAGTTGGAAAAGTCCCACTGCTGGTCGAATTGGGAGGCCACAGTCTGCCATTCCTGTGGGTTGGAAGGACACTGTGGAGTCAAACAAGAAAAAAAAATAGTACTTTCGCACATAACATTGCAAGCAGATTAGACACAAACATTCTTGGCCAACATAAGTAGAACATTTATTGAAATGAGTATTTAAAAACAAAAGTATAAGGTCCACTTATGAGATTCCTCACCCCCTCTGATGGCACATTGTAAAAAATTTATAGTGGGGGCATGTTTTGGACAGGTAACCCTCTCCACTTCATTGAGAGCTGAATGCATAAATATTGTGTGTTACTTTGACCAGCCCCTCCTTACTTACACTATTGGCAGCCCACTGGACAGGTAAGAAGTGTCATAATCCAAAAATAGGAATACCCACTGTCCAAATTGAATCACATTTTTACATTCTGCAATTACCTATTAAGATAATAGGAGAACAAAACTTTAAACAGTACAATTTGATAGTATTCAGGCAGGCACTTGCACTACATGCTTTGGTGAATTCATCCATAAATCTGACCACAAAAGAGGTAGGTATAGTGTGTATGGGTTTGGCAAAGTCAGCAGATAGAGTATTCGTATCGGTTGACTTCGTAGTTGAGGGGAGGGAGGGTTCATACATACATACATACATACATTGTTAAGTGACTAGGCTAGGTGTGTATGGGCCCAGGATAGCATGGGGAGGTTAATGAAGGCAAATATGCATGAAGGACAAAAAAGGAGCATTAAAAGCTTAAAGAATGCATGAGGACAAAGAGGACATTCACAGCATATTACAATCATGGTAATAATGGAATGATGAAATAAATACAATACAGCAAACATTTAATACATAGAAGGTGATGATAAAGGATAAAACTTACCTTAATATAGTCCTTCTGCAGGACCTGAATAATGGCAGAACAGGTCTCTGCAATAATGATTCCCAGAGCCTGGGGAGAGATCCCAGTCGTGAACTTGATTTCCTGGAGATTTCTCCTTGTCGCCAAGTACCGCAAGGGGACGACGAGCCTTTGTTTGGGAGTGATGGCTTGCCGCATGCAGGTGTCCTGCTTGGTAATATAGGGGAGGACAGCAAAGCCAACAGATGGTGAAAGACGGGGTCCGTCATCCGGAGATAATTCCCACATTAGTAATTGTTCGCCAACATTTGTGTGACTGTGTGTATGCAAGACAGATTTGAGCTTTTCGAACAACCTTCAAACAAAAATCCACGGTTTTCGTTGGCGGAAAGTCCTATCGTGTGTACATGGCATAAGAGTCAGAAAAAATCAGAAGGATCTTTAACAAACTTCACATCCCTTCAAGCCCAACAATACACTGAGGCAGAGGTTTGTACATACAAAAATAACTTGCCAGTGCAGTGTAGTGGGGATCACAAAGACATGTACATTGTAACCCAATGCAGGAGGACAAATTCTAGAGGTCAAGATTTTCCTACACCAAACAAAAGGGACATTGCAGGTTATTTACTAAAGGCAAATCCACTTTGCACTACAAGTGCACTTGAAAGTGCAGTCGCTGTAGATCTATGGGGAAGATCTGAAATGAGGGGAAGCACTGCTGATTTTATCATCCAATCATGTACAAGCTAAAATGCTGTTTATTTTCATTGCATGTCCCCCTCAGATCTACAGTGACTGCACTTCCAAGTGCACTTGTAAATAACCCCCATTGTTTTGAAGACAGCGAGAAGCATATTTTGGAATGAGAGGATGATTGGTTTCCAAGAGGCCTGAACGAGGTCATCTATGTCAAAGTGTAAAAATTATCTTTGAACATGCGTGGATGCTTTCCACACTAGATTGTAGATTTACAGAGCCTTGAAAAAGTATTCACACCCCTTGAAATTTTCCACATTTTGTCATGTTGCAACCAAAAACGTAACTGTATTTTATTGGGATTTTATGTGATAGACCAAAACAAAGTGGCACGTAATTGTGAAGTGGAAGGAAAATGATAAATGGTTTTCAAATGTTTTTACAAATAAATATCTGAAACATGTGGTGTGCATTTGTATTCAGCCCCCCTGAGTCGATACTTTGTAAAACCACTTTTTGCTGCAATTACAGCTGCAAGTCTTTTTGGCTATGTCTCCACCAGCTTTGCTAAAGGATGGAGAGCATCTGTGAACAGCAATTTTCAAGCCTTGCTACAGATTATCAATTGGATTTAGGTCTGGACTTTGACTGGGCCATATGAATATGCTTTGATCTAAACCTTTCCATTGTAGCTCTGGTTGTATGTTTAGGGTTATTGTCCTGATGGAAGGTGTACCTCCACCTCAGTCTCAAGTCTTTTGCAGACTCTAATAGGTTTTCTTCTAAGATTGCCCTGTATTTGGCTCCATCCATCTTCCCATCAACTCTGACCAGTTTCCCTGTCCCTGTTGAAGAAAATCATGCCCACAACATTAAACTGCCACCACTATGTGTGTTCAGGGTGATGTGCAGTGTTAGTTTTCCATCACACATAGCATTTTGGTTTTAGGCCAAAAATTTCAATTTTGATCTCCTCTGACCAAAGCACCTTCTTCCACATGTTTTGCTGTGTCCCCCAGACAGCTTCTCACAAACTGCAAACAGGACTTCTTATGGCTTTCTTTCAACAATAGCTTTCTTCTTGCCACTCTTCCATAAAGGCCAGATTTGTGGAGTGCATGGCTAATAGTTGTCCTGTGGACAGATTCTCCCACCTGAGCCGTGGATCTCTGCGGCCCCTCCAGAGTTACCATGGGTCTCTTGGAGGCTTCTCTGATTAATGCTCTCCTTGCCTGGCCTGTCAATTTAGGTGGACGGCCGTGTCTTGGTAGGTTTACAGTTGTGCCATACTCTTTCCATTTTTGGATGATGGATTGAACAATGCTCCGTGAGATGTTCAAAGCTTGGGATATTTTTTATAACCTAACCCTGCTCTACACTTCTCCACAACTTAATCATTGACCTGTCTGGTGTGTTCCTTGGCCTTCATGATGCTGTTTATTCACTAAGGTTCTCTAACAAACCTCTGAGGGTTTCACAGAACAGCTGTATTTATACTGAGATTACCCACTTTAAGACCGGGCCTATTTTTCAGACTTGTTGTTTACAAGTTAAAATCAGGGTTTTTTTTTTCTATAAAATTACAGCGGACTTACAAGCACACTTTTTTGGGACAAAATACACTTTTTTGAATTAAAAAGACAACAGTAAAGTTAGCCAAAGTTTTTTTTTATATTGTAAAAGATGATGTTATGCTGAGTAAATTGATACCCAACATGTCACGCTTCAAAGTTGCGCCCACTCGTGGAATGGAGACAAACTTTTACCCTTAAAAATCTCCATATGCGACTTTTAAAAAATTCTACAGGTTGCATGTTTTGAGTTACAGAGGAGGTCTAGGGTTAGAATTATTGTTCTTGCTCTACCGATCGTGGCGAAACCTCACGTGTTTGGTTTGAACACCGTTTTCATATGCGGCCGCTACTCACGTATGCGTTTGCTTCTGCACGCAAGCTTGGCTTTTATTTTTTATTTTTACACTGTTTTTTAAAAAATAAAATTGTGTCACTTTTATTCCTATTGTGTCACTTTTATTCCTATTACAAGGAATGTAAACATCCCTTGTAATAGAAAAAAAGCATGACAGGACCTCTTAAATATGAGATCTGGGGTCAAAAAGATCTCATATTTACATTAAAATGCAATAAAAAAATGTTTATTGAAATAAAAAATGTCTCTTCAAGAGCTATGGGCGGAAGTGATGTTTTGACGTTGCTTTCGCCTTGCAAAAGTATGGCAGACGGCTGGGCCATCTTCCCCTCACTCAGCTCCATACCACAGACGGGAGCAGACACGATCGCCTCCGCCGCTGCCGGCGGCTCCGGTAAGCGGCGGAGGGCACCGAGTATGATCTTGCGGACAGTCCGCCGCTGAGACCACTTTTATCTGAAAGCGGACCGCCTGCTGAAGAAATGGTTACCGGGGTTATGGCAGCTAGCTGCTGCCATAACAACGATATCCCTCTTCAAACAGCCGGCGTATAACGATGGCAGGCTGTTCGTAAGTGGTTAAATTACACACTGATTTACTAATTAGGTGACTTCTGAAGGCAGTTGGTTGCACTAGATTTTATTTAGGGGTATCAGAGGAAAGGGGGCTGCATACAAAAGCATGCCACACTTTTCAGATATTTACAGTGGGGACGGAAAGTATTCAGACCCCCTTAAATTTTTCACTCTTTGTTATATTGCAGCCATTTGCTAAAATCATTTAAGTTCATTTTTTTCCTCATTAATGTACACACAGCACTCCATATTGACAGAAAAACACAGAATTGTTATTAAAAAAGAAAAACTGAAATATCACATGGTCCTAAGTATTCAGACCCTTTGCTGTGACACTCATATATTTATTTAACTCAAGTGCTGTCCATTTCTTATGATCATCCTTGAAATGGTTCTACACCTTCTTTTGAGTCCAGCTGTGTTTGATTTTACTGATTGGACTTCATTAGGAAAGCCACACACCTGTCTATATAAAACCTTAAAGCTCACAGTGCATGTCAGAGCAAATGAGAATCATGAGGTCAAAGGAACTGCCTGAAGAGCTCAAAGACAGAATTGTGGCAAGGCACAGATCTGGCCAAGGTTACAAAAAAAATTCTGTTGCACTTAAGGTTCTTAAGAGCACAGTGGCCTCCATAATCCTTAAATGGAAGACGTTTGGGATGACCAGAACCCTTCCTAGAGCTGGCCGTCCGGCCAAACAGAGCTATCGGGGGAGAAGAGCCTTGGTGAGAGAGGTAAAGAAGAACCCAAAGATCACTGTGGCTGAGCTCCAGAGATGCAGTCGGGAGATGGGAGAAAGTTGTAGAAGGTCAACCATCACTGTAGCCCTCCACCAGTTGGGGCTTTATGACAGAGTGACCCGACGGAAGCCTCTCCTCAGTGCAAGACACATGAAAGCCCACATGGAGTTTGCTAAAAAACACCTGAAGGACTCCAAGATGGTGAGAAATAAGATTCTCTGGTCTGATAAGACCAAGATAGAACATTGTGGCCTTAATTCTAAGCGGTATGTGTGGAGAAAACAGAAAACCAGGCACAGCTCATCACCTGTCCAATACAGTCCCAACAGTGAAGAATGGGGGTGGCAGCATCATGCTGTGGGGGTGTTTTTCAGCTGCAGGGACAGGACGACTGGTTGCAACAGAGGGAAAGATGAATGCGGCCAAGTGCAGGGATATCCTGGACGAAAACCTTCTCCAGAGTGCTCAGGACCTCAGACTGGGCCGAAGGTTTACCTTCCAACAAGACAATGACCCTAAGCACACAGCTAAAATAACGAAGGAGTGGCTTCACAACAACTGTGACTGTTTTTTAATGGCCCAGCCAGAGCCCTGACTTAAACTCAATTGAGCATCTCTGGAGAGACCTAAAAATGGCTGTCCACCAACGTTTACCATCCAACCTGACAGAACTGGAGAGGATCTGCAAAGAGGAATGGCAGAGGATCCCAAAATCCAGGTGTGAAAAACTTGTTGCATCTTTCCCAAAAAGACTCATGGCTGTATTACATCAAAAGGGTGCTTCTACTAAATACTGAGCAACGAGTCTGAATACTTAGGAGCATGTGATATTTTAGTTTTAATTATTTAATAAATCTGCAAAAATGTCAACAATTCTGTGTTTTTCTGTCAATATGGGGTGCCGTGTGTACATTAATAAGGAAAAAAATGAACTTAAATGATTTTAGCAAATGGCTGCAATATAACAAAGAGTGAAAAATTTAAGGGGGTCTGAATACTTTGTGTCCCCACTGTATTTGTAAAAAATTGGAAAACCATTTATTATTTTCCTTCCACTTCACAACTATGTGCTACTTTGTGTTGGTCTATCACATAAACTCCCAATAAAATACATTTACGTTTTTGGTTGTAACATGACAAAATGTGGAAAATTTCAAGGGGTATGAATACTTTTTCGGCATTGTATTAGCAGCTGGCAAGGTTGGGTACTCACCTTCCCTAGGTATAGACAGAGTGCTGCTAGCCCAATAATTGTATAGATATTGTACACCAGAGCTCATGTTGTTATCCTTTTAAATGTATATGGATCTCTCTTATTTCATTCTTTGTTTTTCAACATTTTTTTGATAATACTATGTAAAGTTAGAATTTTTTTATATATCAATAAAGCAATAATTCTTACAAACTAGTAATCAATTCTTTGAGCTGCGTATAGACCCTTGGGAGAAAAACGTTTTCTTTTCTGTATTAGCCGCTTGCTGCCAAATCATGTACTGTACCTGCTACATCATTTGACTTCAAATTGTTGTACCGGGATGATGCCTTCCGCTGCCTTCTGCAGCTCTCTCATGCTCTCCCGTCCCACTGAGAGACCTGAGCTACTAGCCAACATGTCCGCCTGCTAGTTGGAGACCCATACAAAGTAGGAATTGGCTTTGATCGGGTCTCCACTATGGTAACACTGAAGCGATGACCTGATCCCTTCCTGTTTACTTGGCTATCTACGGCACCATTTTTTTAAAATTTAAAGTATTCAAAAATGCAGATCTTGGCTTTTTGAATGCTTTCAAGTGCAAAAGAGGGATTTGGGGTCTTATTGACCCCAAATCCCTCCATAAGGAGTACCTGTCACATGCCTTTCGCTGTCACAAGGATGGCTACATTCCTTGTGACAGCAATAAAAGGGATAAAAAAATAATAATTTAAAGCAACAGTGTAAATTTAAAAAAGAAAAAAGTAAAGTTCCCCACTTCCCCTATGCTAGCGCACAAATGTGGATGCATGCATCGGTCCCGTACACACAAACAGCTATCATCCCACACATGCCAGGTATCGCCACAATGAGCAGTAATTCTAGCACTAGACCGCCTCTGTAGATATAAAGTGGAAACTTGTAAATGCTTTTAAAACATCGGCTATGAATAATAAAATTTACGTTGTTTATTGCCATTACGCGGATGTGCGCAATTTTCAAACATGACGTGTTTGGTACCTATTTACTTGGTGTGACATCATCTTTTATATTTTACAAAAAATGGGTTATGTATTGTTTTTGTGCATCAAGATTTAAAAGAGTATATTTTTTCCAAAAAATTGCGTTTGAAAAAATGCTTTGCAAATATAGTGTGACATAAAAACTTGCAAAACCCACCAATTTATTCTCTAGCCTCTGCTTTAAAAAATATATATATCTAATGTTTGGAGGTTCTAATGCCGTGTACACACGAGCGGACTTTTCGACTGGACTGGTCCGATGGACTATCCAACAGACTTTCGGCGGACTTCCAATGGACTTTCCCAATGAACGGACTTGCCTACACACGATCACACCAAAGTCCAACGGATTCGTACAGAGAGGGGTAGAGAAGGAAGCACCACCTGAGTGTAGTATTAACAAATGATGTTTAATGACACCAGGTAAAAACACACTTACAGGATAAAACTTATAAAAGGCTCATCTGTATAGGTATGTGGTCCTCGGTGTTCCCTCTGATCCTGTGGTGGTGACGCTGCAGGGATGCTGGGCTGCAGAAGGTGGATTACCAGCCGGGAGCTCCTTCTGTGGCCATCAGGAAGAGACTAGGGGCCGGCGTGGAGCGCACGTGGAGCGTGCATGACGTCACAGGTCATCCGTCTGCTTCTGGGTTCGGTATCCAGGGGAGGGATTGTCCAGGGAGGAGGGCTAGCAGGGAGGTTGAGAGAAGGCTACGTGCTCGGAGCCACTGCTCCTTCAAGCTCTCTGAGGACAGCAGCCGCCTAGCCTACCAGCCTACCTTAACCATTACATTACCGGTTACCACTTAACCCTTGAACTTCCAGCCTGTCCCCTATGGACTAAGTTGCTCAGCCCTTTATATCTCCTGTTATATATGGACTTGTGTGTTTGCGCTTACAGTTACCAATACTCTGTTCGACGGATTCGTACATGATGACGTATGATCAGAATAAAATAAGGAAGTTGATAGCTAGTAGCCAATAGCTGCCCTAGCGTTGGTTTTCGTTCGTCAGACTAGCAAACAGATGAGCGGACATTTCGATAGGAACTGGGTCCGGTGGAGTTTCGACGTATAGATTTGAAACATGTTCCAAATCTAAAGTCCGTCAGATTTTCAACCGAAAAAGTCCGCTGCAGGTCCGATGAAGCCCACACGCGGTCGAATTGTCTGCCGGACTCAAGCCGTCGGACCAGTCCGATCAAAAAGTCTGTTCGTGTGTACATGGCATAAGTCATTTTCTAGCCACATGAACTGAATTATTAACACCTATGCAGACTTCTTGGCACCGTGGCTGGAATAATATAACCAGAAACAGGTGGTGCCACAATTTTCACACCTCCCATCCTGGATAATTGACATTTGGTTTGACACATTCCACAGTGATTAGATTAAGGCACCTGTGCTGCTTGTAATCCTGTTTCTAACCCATATTAAAGTAGAAGGATAAGCTACAGAATGTCTTCAACATTACAGAACAAGTCCAGCTGAATGCGACTAACTTATACTAGCTATAACAGAACAGGAATATTTGATGCTAAAATTTCTGCTAAAAAAAAAAACATTTAAAATGAAGCTTCTGGAACTTCAGCCATCAAATGTAATTATAAGAGTGAAGTGTTAGTTTAAAATGTCCATGGGGCATCTGTCAGTCAACCTTCTGTAATTGTGTAGATTGTGTATTACTTCATGTTTATAATGACTTTTTAATGTTTCCCGTCAGTGAAATTTTTCTGACTGACAGATGTTCTGTGTAGGTAAGATATAGTTCTACTTTTAATTGTATATGTGCCAGTAATCTGAAATGGTATCGTTAGAGATCAAAGACACTTAAACATAAATTGGGCAGCTTGTCAGGTTCAAAAAAAACATCATATTAAACAAATTGAGGAAGTAATAAAAATACTAGATTTTTGTCTTAAAATGTCGAGCTTCTTATGAAGAAGTAGGAATGAGAAGACCTAAATTCAAGAAAAGAGATAGTTTCCCAGAATCTTTTAGTTGTCAAGCTGATTTTTTCATTATTCCTCTCAGACAGATGATCATCCATGTCTACAGTCAAATCAGCAGGCAATTAGTGAATTAGTGAATGCAACAGGAGTGGAGGAATTGTAGGAGGAATTTACACATGGACGAGGTGTGCGAAAAGCTAAGGTGAAATGGTATACATTGTGTCGTTTAGGACTGATTTGGGCTATGAGTATATGGTCAGGGCCTGAGGTTGTGCTGTTGGAAGATGTCTACTGTAGGAAATTTACTATGCCTATGAAGGTCCCCACTTTGGAGGTGGGGTGGGGTGGAGCTGAATCCCTGGTGCTGAAGGTCCCCTTTACCTCCTCCAGCTTCTAGAGCCTTTGCTGGAACATGTAGTAATTGCTGAAGGGTATGTCAATGGAAAGCAACTGGGGGCAATGTATGCCCTTATGATCCACCACTCCCTTAGGTTTCCAGGAAGTGGGGAGTATGCATCCCTTGTTGCAGCTTGCCCAGCAGGTTTGGTACTGAAATTACCTGAAGACTGAAGGTCCCCATAAAGGTCCCCGAAGGTCCTCACACAAAGGCACGCACCAACAAATGTGAGGCAATCAGTCTCTGAATGAGGACTACCAAGGCTAAAATCTGGCCCTTGATTGTACTCAAGGCCAAATTGACATTAACCCCCATTTGGAGAAAAATGCAGACCCACAATATATCTGCGAGGATGACATTTACTGGCCTCACATCAGGCCACATAAGATCTGCAGGTCCTATGGTAAATCTTCCTTGAAGTATTCTTCCTGGCTCGTATAAATGTGGGAATTACTGCATCATTATATCTCCCTGTCCTTCAGAACCTCAGCTCCAAAAGCCATGTCATTATAGCCAGGGACCATAAAGAAAGATGGAAAACTGAATGATTAATAAATGTGGATAAAGTAAAATTTAACTAAACAGGCACCATCCCCATACAAATTATCATGGAAGATATTCACTCTCCTCCTTTCCCTAAGGGGGGAGAGAAAGGTAAGTAAGTGGGACTTTAAATGTGTCATAACACAACAACAATACCAAATGGTTAAAAATCCATACTTTTATTACAAAAAACAAAACAAATGGACTGTATGTATTGAAATACAATACAATTAGAACATAATATAACCAAAACAGATTGAAACATTATATTAACCACATCAATGATGCTAAATGATACTAAATAGAAATTTAAAATGTAGAGGAATGGGATTATAACGGTGCTGCCAACAATTATTTCATAACAAATTAAGTAAAACAATATTTTCTTTATTAAATACAAAGGGATAAAAATCAAAGTACACAGGAAATATAGAAATGGTTAAAATGATAGAGCATTTACAAGGTACAAATATTGGGTTGCTGGTGACCCACAAGGAAAAGGAAAGAATGGTCACAGATGGATGTTAAATCCCAACATGTTTCGCCAGTGATGGCTTCCTCAGGGGATAGTGTGGTACCACCACAATAATCCAGCTCTAGCATAACCACTTCAGCCCGGAGGATTGGGCTGGCCAAAGACCAGAGCACTTTTTGCGATTCGGCACTGCGTCGCTTTAACTGACAATTGCGTGGTCATGCGGCGTGGCTCCCAAACAAAATTTTTCCCACAAATAGAGCTTTCTTTTGGTGGTATTTTATCACCTCTGTGGTTTTTATTGTTTGCGCTATAAACAAAAAAAGAGCGACAATTTTGAAAAGCTATATTTTTCACTTTTTGCTATAATAAATATTCCCAAAAAATATATAAAAAAACATTGTTTTTCCTCAGTTTAGGCCGATACGTATTCTTCTACATATTTTTGGTAAACAAAATTGCAATAAGTGTTTAATGATTGGTTTTCGCAAAAGTTATCCCGTCTACAAAATAGGGGATAGTTTTATGGCATTTTTGTTAATATTTTTTTTACTATTAATGGCAGCGATCTGTGATTTTTATCGTGACTGCAACATTATGGTGGACAGATCAGACAATTTTGACACATTTTTGGGACCATTCACATTTATACAGCGATCAGTGCGATTAAAACTCCATTGATTACTGTGTAAATGTGACTGGCAGTGAAGGGATTAACACCAGGTGGTGCTGTAGGGGTTAAGTGTGTCCTAGGGAGTGATTCTAACTGTGGGAGGGAGGGGCTGTGTGTGACACATCACTGATCATGCTCCCGATCACAGGGAACTGTGATCAGTGACAGTGTCACTAGGCAAAATGGGGAAATGCTTGTTCACATTAGCATCTCCCCGTTCTTCCTCTCTGTGAGATGATCGCAGGTATCCCCATGGACATTGATTCCGTGGGACCCACGATCTGACTCACGGAGCTCACGGCGGGCATGCACCTGCTATGCAAGCCCCGCGAGATCACTTAGTATAGCGTGATTTCGCGCAGCGGAGCCAACCTGCCGCAGCAAAACTGCGGCGGCTGGTCTGCAAGCGGATAAAAAGGAAAAGAATATACATAAGTAATAATACATAATGACACAAGAATAAGCATTGTCATGACCTCAGGAAGATGTGCAGCACATACCTCTGTCAGTCCAAAACCAGGAGATGGAAAAGTTTTGTTGGTGGGTTGCCTCCCCAAAAACAAGGGAGGCAAAGATAAATGTAAAAAAATGAGCCCCAGCCTACGAATGATACAGGGGAGACCATGTACATTTGCAGGGGATAGATAAAGGGCCAGCTAAAGAATATGGAAAAACAAAAAAAGTATTAATATGACCATATTCTGGACGAAAAACAATAAACATAAGTCCAGTAAAATGGGCCCTAAAGAAGGAAGGACCCAAAAAGGATAGTATAAACTTACTATGCTCAAAATTGGAAAACACATGGGTTTAGGGGTGCCATAATGCTGATGTGGACACAGAAAGGAAGCCAGAAGTTGTCCCTGATCTTAAGTGCACAGTTTAAACTGAAATGCACAAAATAACCATCATTAAGGAAAAGATTTTATATGTTGAAATTTTATCACAGAATCAAATTGGTCAGTAATCCAGAGAAAAAAGTTTGGATAGATTAGTGCATTAGCTGTATCATTGAATGTTTAGAGAAAATGTATGGCTCATACCTCAATAATATATTTATCTTTAAACACGGTCATCGATTGCTTTAATGGAGTGCATCCAGTCATACATACTGGAGCATCACAAAGCCATAAAAGGACTATCAGTAAGAAATCAATGAGCAGGGATGCATCTGTAAAAAGTTTGTCAATGGCTCAATGAAAGTCAACCTAATAGTGCATTGTATAAACCCAAGAAGTGAAGATGAGGGCCTCATCCCCATAACCCTTGCCCAGTGGTTGTGGGGGTCTGCGCATGGGGGGCTTATTGGAATCTGGAAGCCCCTTTTAACAAGGGGGCCCCCAGATCCCGCCCCCCTATGTGAATGGGTATGGGGTACATTGCACCCCTATTCATTCACCAAAAAAAGTGTAAAAAAAGATGTCAGAAGGGGGTGGGGTCACTCGATTATGTCAGTGGGTGGCCCCGCCCTTGGCTATATAAGAGTTGTCAAAGCAAAAAGATGGCAGTCACTGGGACACCTCCCATAGAGGCAGAGTTTTTCCGTTTTTTTTCTCGGGACCATTGGCCCTGTGATTAAAGATGGATGGACATCATGGGACACTTTTAAAAAAAAATAAAAATAAAGGAATTGCCCATTATTGTCTCCTGTCATTTTTACTTTTTTAATTTTTTTGGGGTGAATGGGTAAGCGTACAATGTGCTAATTTACAGGCAGACTAAGAGAACCCCCCAGGCACAATATTTAAAGGAATATTTCATTTTTATTGTTTCACTTTAAGCATTACTAAAATCACTGCCCCTTTTTTGCATTGATACTTGTCCCCTGGAGCAGTAACCGGGTCCCCATACATTTTTATGGCAATAACTTGCATATAAGCCTTTAAAATGAGCACTTTTGATCTTTCATGTCCTTGTCTCATAGACTTTAATGGTGTTTGCACAAATGTTTTGCCTGTTCGCATGTTCTGCTGTGAACCGAACCGGGGGTGTTCGGCTCATCCCTATTGTTACCTACATCAAGACTGTAGAGCATGATAAAAGTTAAAGATGTACAGTATACTATATATGTAATATTACCTAGAAAAAGGGGGGAAGGAAGACAACATAGAGTAAGGAAATAACCCCTCAGATGGTAAGATATAACTGTTTAAAAAAGAGGGAATAGCTTATTTTTTTCAGTAAATCCTGGCTTTTTTCAGGCTTGTAAAGTAAAGATCCCCCAACTTTCCCTTTGTATGATAATTCTATCAAAATCTCCCCCTTGAGGGTGGGGATAAATTCTTTACAGAGCTTTAAAGCATTGTCCCTTTGGACTGTAATGATGAAAATACCAAAATGTCTTGCAACTGGACTGACCAATTCGCCTTCTCTGATGTCGTTGACATGATCACATATGCGCATCCAAAATTTATGTTTGGTTTTACCTACGTAAAAACGATTGCAAGGGCATCTCAACAAGTAAATTATCTTAATGGTTTGGCAAGTGACAAAATGTTTCATATGAGGGTATTAACCATTGGGTAGTAAATATTCAGGATCTATATCAATAAATGTATAAAAATCACAATTGCCACAGGGCAATGGGGAAGGCCAGCACAGGGTTCCCCCATCACATCTAAAATGACTAGAAACTATCATATCTCGTATTGATGTATTTAAGTTTAGGGGTCTGGGGTTCCCCCTCTTCTCTATTCTCCCCCTCCTCTAACCCCCCTCCTAATTTTTCTCCAATATCTTCTATTTAATATCATTGTTGTGGTTAATATGATGATTTGTTATATACTCTTCTAATTGCATTGCTTTTCTGGGCCAAGCTGAAGCAACCAGAAATACTGGAATTGCTTCTACCCACATCCTGCAGAGTAGACAGACATAGAAACAGCTGCTACAGAAGGAAGGCATAAATCAGAGAGAACTGATCCCATGGTGTGACTAGAGCATCCACTGCAAATGTCTGTGGGTCCATGGTCCTGAAAATTTACTTTTCTAGTTTTACATTGAATCTGCATACCAAAAGATCCTTGTCTCTGGTGTATCTCACTGCCGACAGTGTGCTCTGAACACTTCCAGGTGGAGAGTCCATTCTCCCGGTGACAACTGCCAGTGGCTGAGGCAGTCCACCTGACAAGTCTTTACTCCTGTAATGTTAACTATGAAAAGAGCAGGGCTATGAAGTTTTGCTCAAGGCAAAATGTGGTCATCTTCCACCTGAGCCTCTCAACTTCCGGTGCCTCCTTGATAATTTATGTATACCACAGCCATGGCATTTTCTGCCTGAACCCTTACTGGGGTACCTGCAGCTATTTTGACCAAAGCAGGAGAACTAGACAGATCGCGCTAAGTTTGAAAATTATTGATAGGTAGCAACTTCTTCAAGTTCCCTGCACCAAAAAGTAATCCATCATCCCCTCCAAGTCTGTTAAGCTGGTGTCCTATCGTCAGCACTTTCCAAGAAAGGGGGTGAAAGGACCTTCCTGCCTCCAATCATTGAGCAGACATCAGCCCAGAGACCACAGAGTGCTGGCATGCAGTGACATACAGTGAGTGATATGTTATGCCCCAGCAGGCACGTGAGGTTGCTGTCTGAGAGGCAAATCATCCAGGTACCCTAGAACAAGCACCTCCTATAGATGTAAATATAGCGCTCGCAAACACAATAGGTGAAAATACGTTGACCAAAAAAAGAAACAAAGTCCAAATTAAGTGACTAAAGGTGCTCCAATGCAAAGTGAAGGAAATGTACCTCCTTCAGCACCTCCTAGCCTTGTGCATACTCAAGGGGCCATGGACAGGCTGAACTGCAAAGATACAAATTGAAAAAGATGCTCCACTACTGCAGACGGTAGGAACTTTTGATGCAGAGGAAAAATCAAAACCAAAACTTTTGCAATAGCAACAGTATGCTTGTTAGCCCAAGAGATGACCTTAGCTGCCTGTGCCTGCCCCCCCCCACCCCCAACAGGTGTGTTTAAAAGCCCAGGAGTAAAGGTATAATCCTCACAGCTCAGAAACTTGCCCTGTGTCCCTTGAGAATGATATGACTGCTGCCACTGTGTTTGCTGCTGTGCCTCCACTTGTGTCACCGCTGCCTTTGTTGTATATCATTTTCATGTGGCGGTAATATGGCTTCCTCCATGCAGTCCCACCGTCATGGCATCATAGCTATTCATGCTGTGGAGCAACCTGACCTGACCAGTATGGGGTGCAGAGTGCACTTGTAGCCCCTGTCCTGCCTACTAAAAATCATGCCAAGCTCCCTTCTGGAGTGTTCTGATGCTCCCACCCGCCGACCCACTCAGATGTGAGTGGGACAACACGATCCACCCAGGACAATAGTACTCATACAATACAGCAGTGCTACTAACTCCCTTCCATAATATGAAGTACAGATCAATAGGACAGTGCAAACCACATCCAACATTAACCAATATCCATTTCAAGAGGGGAGAGAGGGAGGGGGCATTACCATCCATGGGGTACCAGTAGGCTACCAGGAGCATTTGCCAGGTCTGCCGCAGGACCCACTAGTTTTCCACAGAGGTACAATCTTTATCTACCATGGTATGTGTTGCATCCGAAAGCCTTCATGGGCTCAATCCCCCTGGGGGTTCACTGCCTGAGACGTGTATAGCACCCTAAACGAAAAAACCTGGCTGTACTACTGCACAGGGTTCTGTATATGCAGAGTCCAGTGCCAACCAGCAACATTACAGGCAATCCCCCTCTTCTTCCTTTTTGTTTGGTGCGGAGTCCAAGTACCAGTCAGTTAAGCGATAATAGCCATAGGAATGGATATAGATACCAACCAGTCTCTTGGTTCTTGAATAAACTACCAAGAAACTGGTTTTGTTTGTAGAGAATCCCACAGCAATCACCATCACCTTCAGACACTGGCAAAAAGACTGAGGACCTTCCAATATGGTAGAAGTTATATAAAAGGGGATTTCCTGGCTTTTTGCCAGTGTCCAATTACCTGTAGGCGATGCATAGCCCTATGAGTAAGGAATAATAAGGTTGCTCTTTATCCAGTGATGTACGATAAAGAAAGTGCATTGCCCTTAGATTGGGTACCTTTTGGAGCCTCTTTGACATTTTGATTTACCATGTTAGGGAGTAGTATGTCTCTAAATTTGCAAGTTGGAGGAGGAACTGACCTTAATGTGACTGATCCTGGAACCATCCAAGCTATGGCCCAATATATTTACTCATTTAACCAGAATGCAGTAGTAAGTAGGGACAAGCTGCTGGTTTGGTGAATTTTGCTTGTTTGGAGGTTTGGCGGAAGGCCAAACTAAATTGGTGTTAGGCCAGGTCAAACTTCCAGGGTCAGCGAGAAGTAAAACATTTGTAAGTGCTTTTCCTAGTTTGCCCTCTGGCTGGTTATTAGGAATCTGTCAGCCGTGGGTGTCCTAATAACCTTTCATCCTTGCCCAGTCCATTTAGCTATCAGCTGAGGATTCCTTGCTGACAGCCGAATGTAAACAAAGGGGCTACACTGTATAGCATTTCCCACCCAAATCTTTAGGGTCTGGTAAGGACTTTAAGGCTAGGTTCACACTGCTGGGACTTCAAAGTCAGATTTATGCCGTGTACACACGAGCAGACTTTCGACGGACTGAATCACGTCGGACTTTTCAATGGACTTACGACGGAGATCCGACAGAGTTCCGCCGAAACAGACTTGCCTACATACGATCACACCAAAGTCCGACCGTCTAGTACGTGGTGACGTACACCAGGTCCAACGAGACTATAAAAAGGAAGTGTAATAGCTTGTGCACCACCCTTTGGGCCCCTTCTGCTAATTTTGTGTTTACCTCATGTTAGAAGAAGTTTCGTGAGAGACGATTTGCGCTTTTCAGACTCGTGTTTTTCATATCGTTTAACTGTTGTTCAGTTTGTGCTTGTGAGGTTTATATCTGCATTTCAGTGCGTGTAGTGAGTTCACACACTGGTTTATCCAGTGTGTTCTTGTCCGCTCATTGCTGATTTTCAGCTCGCTCTTCACAGGCCTTGCTGTACTTCAGTGCGTTCTGTTAAGTTCGTTCTGACCAGCCGACCGTTTTGAAGCCATGTTAAGTGTACATTCTCATCGTAGAGTTCGTGCTTTGCTTGGGCTTGGTGTTTGGGTTCATTCTTCAACCCAAGTCCAGTCCATGAACAGAGTGGGGAGGAGTTCATGGATGAAGAATTGGTTGCTCCAGTGTGACCAATTCTCTCACATGCCTTTGCTTCATGAGATCCGTGAGAATAATCCTGACAATTTCAGGAACTTTCTCAGGATGATGGACCCCGGTTTTCACTGTTTTGTTGGCTTTGCTGACCCCTTATATCAGCAGGCAGGATACCTGCATGAGGCAAGTCATCACTCCAGAGCAGAGGCTAGTCGCCACGTTGCGGTACTTGGCGACTGGGAGAAGCCTGCAGGTTCTCAACAGGCATCTCCCCCAGGCTCTGGGGATCATTATCCCAGAGACCTGTTCTGCCATCATTCAGGTCCTGCAGAAGGACTATATTAAGGTAAGATTTATCCTTTAACATCACATTTTATTGTATTTAATGTATACTAATGTATTGTATTTCTTTCCTCAATCCCTAGTTACCATAATTGCAATATGCTGTGAATGTCCCCTTTGTCCTCATGCATGCTGGAAGCTTTTAATGCTCCTTTTTTGTCCTTCATGCATATTTGCCTTCACTAACCACCCCAGCATGCTATGCTGGGCCCATATCCACCTAGTCTAGTCACTTAATAATGTATTTTGTCAGCTCCATTGTAGTGCTTTAGCCTAAACACCTCCTTAAAATATGTCCAAATGGTCTGTGTGTCCTTAAATTAATTTATAAGCCCCCCCCCCCTAAAATGTATCCAAATGGTCTGTGTGTCTTTAAATTAATTTATAAGCCCCCTCCCCCTAAAATGTGTCCAAATGGTCTGTGTGTCCTTAAATTAATTTATAAGCCCCCCCTTTAATTTTATCAATGGGCCATCAGAAGGGGTGAGGAATCTGATAAGTGGGCCTTATATTTTAGTCTTTAAATAATACTTAAAATAAATGTTATACTAATGTTGGGCAAGAATGTTTTTTGTGTAATGTGTTAGAAATGTTATGTGCAAAAGTACTTTTTTTTTTTTTCTTGTTTGACTCCCCAGTTTCCTTCAACGCCACAGGAATGGCAGACGGTGGCATCCCATTTTGACATTTTCCCAATTGTGGAGGGGCTATAGATGGGAAGCACATCCACATTGTGCCACCACCCCATTTGGGGTCATACTATTTTAACTATAAGGGGTTTCATAGTATTGTGTTAATGGCGGTGGTGTCTGCACAATATGAATTTCTGTATGCGGACTTGGGGAAGAAAGGCCGGATGTCGGATGGAGGAGTCTTCACCCAGACGGGGTTCTACTAGCGTCTCCAGAGTGGTGGCCTGGGATTGCCACCTGATGCGGATAACATGGAAGGACTCCCCTTTGTCTTCATTGCAGATGAAGCCTTCGGTTTGTACCTGATGAGGCCATTCCCCCAAAGGCCCCTCCCCCTGGAGAGGAGGGTTTTTAACTACCGGCTGGCCAGAGTGAGAAGAGTTGTGGAGAATGCCTTCGGGATAATGGCCAGCCAGTTGGTCCAGTTGGTGGACTACAAATTTAATCACATTGTCCTAGCATGCTGCATCCTGCACAATTTTTTATGCAAAAATTCAAGAAATTATCTTGCATCAGTTGGGCCTGACAGAGAATCCTCTGATGGGCCTGGATACTGGCCGTACTGGCTTGGCCCCCCAGAGTGCCTGTGAAATTCGGGATAAATATGTTCATTTTTTTTACGGGTAGGGGGGCCATTGCAATGCCTAATGTCTAATTTTTATGAATAAAAAATAATGATCAGATAAAATCTAGAAATGTATTTATTGATTGCCTTTCTTTTTGGCTGTCTCCTAGGTTCTCCTAGTGCACTTGTAGTGCCAAGTGTATTTAGTAAATAAGCCCCATTGTCACTGTAAACACCAAATAACTTACAAAACTGGTATTGAGCATTGAAAGAAGAAGCCACACATTGTTTATTCGCAAACTTTTTAATCTGTGCACATTCACATGTGCGTTTATAATTTTTTTTTAGAAAATATATATATATTTTTTAACAATATGGTTTTTTTTTGGTTTTAAAAAACTTGTTTTTGTTTTTTTTTGTTTTTTACAAACAGGCATACGTTTTTTTTGTTTTATTTTACAAACAGGCATATTTTTTTTGTTTGTGTTTTTTTTTTTTTTTTTTACAAACAGTCATAATTTTTTTTTTGTTTTTTTGTTTTTTTTTACAAACAGGCATTTTTTTTTACAAACAGGCATATTTTTTGTTTTTTTACAAACAGGCATGTATATTTTTTTCAGGTTTTTTTACAAACAGGCATATTTTTTTTTTTTTTTTTACAAACAGGCTTTTTTACAAAATTTGGCTTTTAAAATTTTTTAAAAGTCAAAGCCCAGAATGGGGTCAGCAAAAAAGGAAATTATATTTTTTTGGGGGAAAAGGGGATTAGATTCTCCCCAAAACATCAATCATGTTCTTCATTTCCTACTGCATATTGTCCAGCCGATTGCGCATGATGTCAATGGTATTGCGCATCACATCAATATCCCCATTCCAGGTCATGATCTGGCCAATCAATCTTTGGGTGCTGTCCATTGTAAATGCTTCTCCTTCCACAACCAGCACATCACCTAAAATTGATGAAAGAGCATGTATTTAGAAATATGCAGGCATACATAGATTACCTGAAGCTGGGGTGTCAGACACTCACCTGGTGGTGTGCACATCTTGCCCACTTCCTCCACCTCTCCTTCCTCTACCTCCCCTTCCTGCACATCCTCGGGGGGGGCTTGGAAATGTTTCCGCAGCTTCCCCTTCTACAACCATAACATCACCTGGGGTGTCAGACACTCACCTGGTGGGGTGCCCATGTTGCCCACATCCTGGGGGGGGGGGGGCTGGGGCTTAGTTGCTATTCAGGCTGTTGAGGTTGGGGGTCCCTGGGATCCGGCTGTCTGAGTCTTTTCTCCCCTATGAGAATTAAACAAAAGGTATACTTAGCACACAGATATTTGAGTCCAGAAATAGGAATATGAAACATTGCTTAGAAGTGGTGTACAATTGTCTATTTGGGAAGAGATCCAAGTTGAAGACATGGTTAAAATTTCCTTTTAAACAAACTGCAATACTTACCTTTTTTGGCCAAGTTTCACAGATGGAGACACCTTAATTATCCCCTGGAGCCCCTGTGTGGGTTACCCTAAAAAATGTTCTCTGGTGTCCCACACTAGTGCTCATGAGTCCAGATGTGTAAACAGCTGCTGAGTGTTCTCTCCTTACATTCCACTGAATGAAGTTTGCTATTCATTCTAGTTTCAAAGACATCTGGATAACAATGTCCTAAGTCCTAAACTTCTTTTAATAAGACAAATTACCAAGACCAAAATGTTGTTTAACCACTTGCTTACTGGGCACTTAAACCCCCCTCCTGCCCAGATCAATTTTCAGCTTTCAGCGCTGATGCACTTTGAATGACAATTGCGCGGTCATACAACACTGTACCCAAATGACATTTTTATCATTCTTTTCCACAAATAGAGCTTTCTTTTGGTGGTATTTAATCACAGCTGGGATTTTTATTTTTTGCTAAACAAACAAAAAAAATGGAAAATTTTGAAAAAAAAATCATGTTTCATAGTTTGTTTTTGCAAACAGGTAATTTTTCATCTTCATTGACATGCACTGATGAGGCGGCACTGGTGGGCATTGATAAGCTGCACTGATGGGCATGGATAGGCACAGTTAAGGCGGCACTGATAGGCACAGTTAAGGCGGCACTGATAGGCACAGATAAGGCGGCACTGATGGGGACAGATAAGGCAGTACTGATCTTCACAGATAAGGCGGCACTGATGGCCACTGATGGGCCCTGATGGGTGGCACTGATGGGTGGCGCTGATGGGCACTGATAGGTACCACTGATAGGTGGCCACTGATGGGCACTGATGGGCGGCACTGATGGGCGGAACTGATGGGCACTTATGGGCACTGGTAGGTGACACTGATGGGCACTGATAGATGGCACTGATGTGCAGCACTGTTGTTGAGGCACTGATTGTGGGCACTGATGGGTGGCACTGTTTGCACTGATGGGTGGCGCTGGTGGTCACTGGTAGGCGGCACTGCTGCCTATTGCTAGGTGGCACTGGCAGGGGGCACAGGTGGGCACTGAGGATCTTTAGGTCTTTAGGTCTTTGCCGTGACTGATGTCCCTTTCACAGCCACCGGTGATTGGCTTTTTTTTCCTCCTCGCGCTGTCAGCACGAGGAGAAAAAATAGCCGATTACCGGCTCTGTTGACATCACATGATTAGCTGTCATTGGCTGACAGCTGATCATGTGGTAAGGGGTCGGGATCAACCCCTTACTCCGATCTGTGATCAGGCGAGTCTCATAGACTCACTGATCACAGAGCGCGTCGCGCTCGCCCCCTGCAGGGGACAAGCAGGTCACTCGTGCACAGGACGACGTCAATGGACGTAGTCCCGGCAAAGCAGGTCCACGCTGTAGCCATCATTCAGCTATAGTGCGGATCTCAGGTGGTTAAACCCTGTATCAACTAAATACACTGTATATATTTCAAACTATGTTTCCTACGAACGATGTTTCCTACGAACGATTCTTGTGTACATGAACATGAAAGTAGCCATTTAAAACTGTACAACAGTAAAGAAAAGCACATGGAGCAGCATGCAAGTTAATAATCAGAATAGAAACACACAAGTACTTACTTTTTTGAAGAACTTTCTTTATTCTTCTGTACTAATCCGGCTCCCTCAATTTAAGGTCGGACCAGCGTTTCCTCAATTGGTCTTTAGAGCGTCGTACCCCAAAATTCTGATGCAGGGTATTCGCTACTTTGTTCATGATTTTCGCCTTGCGCAAATTTGGCTTGGTGTATGGTCCATGCTTCCCATCATAGTTGTTCCCCGCAAGATGTACACTATCTCCACCATCTCTTCAAAGGCCATATTGGAGGCCTTAAAGCTCTTCTTCCCGGATCGGGACGTTTCGGGGTTCGGGCTTTCCTCATTACTGGAAGAATTAACATAAATCTGCTTTGTCTCCGCCATGTTGCTCCTACTGTGCAACGTAGAGAGAAGGAGCGGGGAATATTCGTGAAAAAGAACGTCAGGGGCAGGTGACACAGGCGGAGTTTCACGCATGCACACTGTATATAAAGCTGACACACAAGTGCCGTACGTACATACGTTCTATGCAGGGAAAGGGGCGGTGAATATTCGTGAAAAAGAACATCAGGGGCGGGTGACGCAGGCGGAGTTTCACGCATGCGCACTGTATATAAAGCTGACACGCAAGTGCCGTATGTGCGTGGAGGAAATAGGAACGGAACAAAGGTAATTTTTACAAATTTTCGAACATCAGTGGCCTATACAGCTTATAGATCGAGGCCTATATTGGGATAAGTTTATCAGAGTTTAGGCTAACATTAATGTTTTTGTCTTGAGTATTGTCTTACAGATAAGATTAGTAATAAGTTTAAGGACCCTGAATTCATGTCACAATTTATTGACAAGTACAGGGAGATGAGGAATCTGTGGGAGGTCAATCACAGTGCATTTTACAACAAACCAGTAAGGAACGCAACGCTGGAGAGACTTCTGGCATTTGTGCAGACTTTGATCCCAGAAGCAACCTTTGAGATTTTGGAACGTAAAATTGGGATCTTGAGGAATATGTACAGGAGGGAGCATAACAAGATCCAGGCTTTCCTGACATCAGGAGAATCAGCAGATGATGTGTATGTACCTTAACTGTGGTACTTTGAAAAACTGTGTTTTCTTGAGGACCAGACTAAAGCCAGGGAATCGCTTTTGACGCTTCCCTCCACCCTTCCCTCCACCCTTCCCTCCACCCCAGCAGAGGCTGATGAGGAACAACCTTGGCCTTCCACCTGGAAGAACCGGATGCGCCCAGCTGGAGCCAGGTATATTATGTTTAAACATATTTAGTATCCTAATATTAATGATGTTAACTAGATGTTATAATTTATTAACTATTAAGGATTTTTTTTATCCAAAAAATTATGTATACGTATCAATTGACAGTAGTGGCCAAAAATGTTTATCACCAGCTTGAAAAAATGCTGGGTTCAGAATGATACTCTTTTATATGTATTAACATTGAATTTGCAAGTCATGAGCTGAAAATTGTGTGTGATTGATGAACCAAAAACTCAAACTATGTCCCTTTTCTATAGAGAGGATGAGCTCAGCCAGGAAGAAGTTCTGGAAAGTGGCAGGCAGGAGGAGGCCGGGCTCAGTGACAGCCAGGAGGTGGGCGGGCCAGTGTCAGCCAGGAGGAGGCCGGGCCCAGTAGGAGCCTCACCCGATCGCAGGCAAATAAAAAGGCCCAGGAAGGGGACGGTGACACAAGAGGCATCACTGCGCCTCATTAGAGAAGCTACAGAGGTCCTGAGGAGCCCACTTGACGCCGAAGAGGCCTATGGATGCTATATAGTGACCAGGTTGTTCGAATGTGAGAGGGGCCAACGCCTCCTCTGTAAACAAATTATTAGTGATGCCCTTCACAAGGGGCTGAAGGGTGAGTTAACTGCCAACAGCAAAATATATTATCTCACCCATCCTCCTCCTTCTCCTCCTCCTCCTCATCCTCCTGCCACAAGTCCACCACCAGAGCCACAGCCTCCAAGGAAGGCTGCAGGGAAGGGTGCATGGAAGGCTGCAGGGCAGCGTGGAGGGAAGGCTGCAGCGAAGAGAAGAACGTGATGACCTGGGTTCAGTCTGGTCTGACAGAAGATGCAGGCTGGTGTAGTGCCACAGCCTGGGGACATATATGTCATTTGCTGCTGGTCTTGATCTCTGGGATTCCTGGACCAGATTGTGCTCCCTATTATATGGACTCCTCAAGATCCCAATTTTCTTTTCCAAAGACTTGGGGCCAAAAGGCTTCACAAATTCCAAAAGTTTCTCCAGCATTGCCTTCATCTTTATTTTGTTAACCAGAATAAATGGATATTTTATTTTCTGAAAATACTTGCCTATAAGTTTCCAAAAAAACAAAAATATAATGTTATTGTGTTAACTAGTATGTTAGGGAGTTATTCCCGCGCTATCAGATATGGAAGCGGCTAGGGGTGGAAAAGCCGCATGCACCGATAAGGTGAACACCTGACCTTTTAGGTAAATGATATAAGTGAGTGGCGCTGCGCTAATCCTTAGTATAGAATCAATTGAAAATGGGTGAAACAATGTGTTTGAATAAATAAATAAATACGTGTATCACAAATAAAGTGAAATTACTTGAAAGAAAAAAATATATATGTATAACCCAAAATGAATAATCAATTACTTAGATAGCTGGTGCGAAAGTGACATAAATACATTGTAAATAAATAATCACTTTAAATCTCCAAACTAACAGTTGGCATAATTTTGAATACAAAACCTTGATAATGGGACTACCTAGACACCAGTAGCTGATACTAAGTTAGGCATAAATAAAGTGCATAGTGAATGTAAACAGCGTGCATCTACAATTAGACCAGCAAAGTGTACAGTGCAAACACAAAAGTGCAATGTGCAACCATAGGAAGTAATTAAGGCAAGTTAATTTAGAGGAAGTATTTAATACTAACAATAATCAAAAAAATAATCGCAATTTGGACTTGGAAAGTCTAATGCGTAAATTGGGACATAATATGGAAAAGAAGGTGAGTCTCTGGTGGGACACTTGCACCTTCGAAACCTACCTTAAAGAAAGTATCGTTCCCAGAAGGCTAAGGTGGGATGTCCCCCCGAATGATGGCCTTACGGACCAGGAATCTAATGATGAGTGGTACAAATTTTTCAATGATAAAGGCCTAGAACTTATAGGTTTCCTGTTGGACAGGAAAAGGAGGAAAAATAAAATAATAGATCAGAACATTGTGGATCTCAAAGTAGAATTAGAACAACATAAAGACACGACCGAATATAAAACTCTAATGACACAATTAAATAAGGATCTGGCTAAGAAAGATAAAGAGGTACAGCTAAGAAAAAGCAAGAAACATACAAGAGATACAAATGATTATCATAATGACCAAGTTTTTAAATGGCAAAGCCAATTAGGTAAAGTGGAATCCTTATCAACATACTCCACACCTGAAAAAACAGTGAGAATGCACCCCCAGCCTCGTAATGAACCACCCAGGCCAGCCATAGAAAACAGAAGTCAACAAGATTCTAGAGATGAAAATAGATACATGACCCCAAGAGAAGGAGAAAAAGAGGGGAGATACTATGAATATCAAAATTATACCCCCTATCGGAATGAACGGAGACCCCAATACAACAACCGAACACCACGAAATGGAGGAAGAAAACCATACTATGGGAAGAATAACAGAAGACCCTACAATCGAAATAACTGGTATAGACCTCCATATGGTGAACGTGAACCAAGAGGCCCACCATATGAATATAGGGGCCAAAGGAGACCCACACAAGAATATAGAGACAACAGAAATTCAGACTATTATAGATACAGAGACAGAAGCCCCATACAGGAATATAGACATGAAGACAGAAGTGGTCCACCACAAAGGTACCACGAACCGGACGAACGAAGTCCAGTTCCGACCTATAACTACTATGCCCCCCTGGCAAATAGAGAAGGGGAAGAAAGATCAGTCAGACCATACCCTCCACCATATGGAGAACAGGAATCAAACAGACCTTTTTTAGACAGGAGCAGAGAGAACCATCCGGTGAGATACCAAGAAGACACACGAGGTCCCAGAAGAAGTCCCGAAAGAAAAGAGGACGAAGATCCGGTAAGAGACAACAAAAGAAGGAGAGTATAAAGGGGGGGGATCTTCAACTTCAGTGGGAAAGTGCTCACACATGAAGAAATTGGAGTACTTGATAGAGGGCTGAAATATGCACCCACAAAAAATCTGAACAAATTTGAGACATATATTGGGATTCAAAAATGTGTACGTAAGCTAAACATACAAAAATATATGGTAGGAAACCCCCCAATACCCAATATAGCACAGCCATTAGAGAATGGGATTCTGCACAGCTCACTTAGGAATAAATCCATTTTTAACCCACCAGCAAAAGACAATAAATGTATTGATGTTTTTAAAAAAATTGTTTTAGATGAAATAAAAGATGTACCAATCAGGAAAAAAGAAGAACCCAAGTATATTAAAAGTGGGATTCGGAAGCTCACTAAGAGGCAGGACATTGTCATTCGGCCAGCCGACAAGGGAGGAGGGATTGTAATCCTCTCCAAAGAACAGTACCACAACACAATGACCCTCATGTTAAATGATAATAATACCTATACCAGACTATTGAAGAACCCGGTCTTTGGATGTCGTAGAACACTTGAACAAGTGGTACATTTGGGAGCAAAGAAGGGAATCCTAAACAAGAAGGAAGTCAGATACCTTATACCAGACTCCTGTCGAACGCCAATCATTTATTCAGTACCAAAAATACACAAAAATAGGACTGACCCACCCCCTAGGCCGATCGTAAATGGTATCGAGTCAATAACATCGAGGATGGGCCAGTATATAGATGTCTTCCTACAGCTGGTAGTGCAGAAAACCGAGGCATATTTAAAAGACAGTAAAGAAATGTTACGAATGATTGATAATATCCAGGGAGAAGATAAAACATGGATTATGGCCACAGCCGATGTATCAGCCTTATACACCATTATCCCCCACCACAAGGCGTGTGAAGCAGCCAAATGGGGTTTAAGGAAATACACTGAACTCCCATGCTCACAAAGGAAGTTTTTGATTAAATGTTTAGAATTTAGTCTTAAAAACAACTATTTTTGGTACGATAGATCCTACTACCATCAGCAAACCGGGGTGGCCATGGGCGCCAAGTATGCCCCGAGTATAGCTGGTATATTTATGGCACAGTGGGAAGAATACAATGTTTTCGGTGATCGCCCTAGCCAACTCATCATATACAAAAGATATATAGATGACATTTTCATTCTATGGGATGGAGAAGAAAAAGACCTAATCAAATTCTTTGAAAAACTTAATAATAATGATAGAAATATCTTATTAACCTGGGACATCAGTAAGGAAAAAATCAACTTCCTAGACCTAGAGATCTCACTAGATTAATCAGTATTTAGCACTAAAACGCACTTTAAAGGAGTTGACAGAAACAGCAATCTCCCCACCACAAGCTGCCATCACCAAAACTGGATTTTTAATATCCCAAAGGGACAACTGATGAGGATAAAAAGAAACTGTACCAAACTTGAAACATATTTTGAACAAGCAGAAAAACTAGGTGAAAGATTCAAGTCAAAAGGCTATGATCATAAATTTATTAAGGCCAAAATTGCCGAAGTCTCCACACTCGATCGGAACCAATTGATCAAAGAGAAAACCATACAACAAAAAAATACAGTTGAGGGAATACCTCTTATCCTGGATTTCAACGTGCAATATAAAAAGATTGAAAGGATAATCAAGGATCATTGGCACATCTTATTGGCAGACAAGCAACTACAAGACATCCTCCCTAAGAAACCAAAGTTCATATATAAGAGGGCACCTACTATTAGGGACATAGTAGTCAAAAACATAGTAGATCCCCCCAAAAAACAGTTTTCTTTTTTTTACTGGTAACGGTTTTTATCCTTGTAAAAGGTGTTTCGCCTGTCTTAGAACGAAACGACCAAATAAGAAGGTACTTAATTTCAGTTCAACCAGCACAGGAGAGAATCATGTGATTAAAGATTTCATTTGTTGTAACACCGAGGGGGCAGTTTATGCATTAGAATGCAGTTGCGGCCTCCAATATGTAGGCCGCACAAAAAGACCCCTGAGAATCCGTATTAAGGAACATGTTCAAAACATTCTTAAAGGCTATGACAAACATTGTGTGTCCAAACACTTTCTAACCTGCCATAATAAAGATCCCACACATTTGAGGTTTTGGGGTATCACCCCATATATTAGACATTGGCGGGGGGGCCACAAGGTGAGAACCCTAAGCAAACTAGAATCCAAATGGATCTTTACCTTAGACACCTTCTGGCCCCGTGGCCTAAACATTGAGTTTGACCTAAACTGCTTCCTAAGTGATTTCTAACCTCCATTATTCCCAACGGAAACTTATCCTTAAAATTTTTTAAAGTTATCTTCTTTTATATATTCTTTAATGAATATGCACTATAACCGTTCTATCCTATGCAAAAAATGTTTTATTATGGCCCATATGATCAGACTCTTTATGCGCCACTTATCAGTTAGACAACCAACATATACTCTCTGGCAGGATACCCCAACCAAAAATCTTGGTTATCTCTGCACACATATATTTCATAAATTTAAACCCATTAGAGATATACATCCTACACTAGTAATATTTACAACATGCTATTTGGGTTTTATAGTGCCTTTTAATATTTTTAATAATTTTTTAATATATTTTTTATAGATTTTCTGGTTCCTCTGCTATTTTTATCTATCACAAGTATATTACCATTATTCTATACTATTAAGGATTAACCTGCCTCTTAATAGGCTTAATATAAGTCTCTGGATAAAGATATATTTTATATATATTTTTTATATTCTTTTATATATTTTTTTTGATTTACTATTTATAATATGTTTATTATCAGCACTGTCAGTGTCTGCTGCCTCTCTATTCCCGTTCCCAGGGTCCCCCAGACTTTAAGTATTAAGGTAAAACCCTATCGTTAGCAAGTATGCTAGTTCTATCAACCAATCTGTAATATTCCCCTCCAGCTTTCCCCCCGCTACTGTCCGTACATTAGAGACGGTGTAACCTCCTTTGCTGACAGCACCAACCATAACTACCAAGCTAGACGGCGCTTATTGGTTCCATAAGTCAGCTGACACCCCCACATAGACAGACATCTATGGCGGAACTAGCGGTGGAAAGGAAAAAAATCTCTTGGAAAATGGCCGCCGCATCAATTCAATTAAACTCCGGGAAAATGGCCGCCCCATATTGGTTAATATTAGACTATTTAAGGACATGATTTCAGCCAGTGTTTATCCCCTGATGAAGTCACGAGGTGTGACGTCACGCGTAGGGAAGAGACAGGCTGTACACACAAACAGAGGCATACGAGCTCGCCGCTCGTCGGATTGATACCGCTGTTTTTTATCTTCTATGTGAGTACCTATATTATTTTTAATAAAGAGAATACCATTTTACCAAACGGGATTACACTATTGGCTTTTCTTTTGCCGATTACCCCCTATACATAAAAACCCCCCCGCATCCTACCTGAGGGAACTTCATCCTTGGATCTAGGACAGTGAGGGACGTGTTTGGAGCCTATAGGTGGACGCCCTAACAGCCATCCTGATATATGCTTTTGCCCTATTACCTTAAGGTAAGGGGCCATTACCTATCCGAGTGGTTTTTGCACACGAAGAAAACACTTGATGTGGTTCACTTCAGCACTTTAATTGCAAGGTGTGCATGCCAAGACGTTGCTGTCACAACTTTATAAACTGACTTTTTTATGCATTTTTTGTATGTTTTTTTTCTTTGTCATTTTTATTCTCATAATTTTTATTCTTTGATGTCATTCTGCACATATGCATTATATGAATTAGAGTAAGCCATTACTTCCTATGGTTGCACATTGCACTTTTGTGTTTGCACTGTACACTTTGCTGGTCTAATTGTAGATGCACGCTGTTTACATTCACTATGCACTAGGTAGTCCCATTATCAAGGTTTTGTATTCAAAATTATGCCAACTTGTAGTTTGGAGATTTAAAGTGATTATTTATTTACAATGTATTTATGTCACTTTCGCACCAGCTATCTAAGTAATTGATTATTCATTTTGGGTTATACATATATATTTTTTTCTTTCAAGTAATTTCACTTTATTTGTGATACACGTATTTATTTATTTATTCAAACACATTGTTTCACCCATTTTCAATTGATTCTATACTAAGGATTAGCGCAGCGCCACTCACTTATATTATTGTGTTAACTTGACACACAAAAAATAAAACATTAATAATGTTATTGTGTTAACTTGACACACAAAAAATTAAACATTAATAATGTTATTGTGTTAACTTGACACACAAAAAAACATTATTAATGTTATTGTGTTAACTTGACACACAAAAAAATAAAACATTAATAATGTTATTGTGTTAACTTGACACAAAAAAATATGAAGATCACTAGAAAATAATTTATAAATGATCATAAAAAAAGATCTTGATGAAATAAAAAATAAAAAAAGATGACTCAAAAAATAAATTTGTGAACATTATTATGGAGATTATTATGGTATTAAAAAATACAATATCATTCATGAGATCATGAGAAATAATCCAGAAATCTGTTTGTGAGAACTCTGTGTGAACATGAGCAGCAAAACAACTTCGTTCTTCTAGCGTTATAAAGAAGGCAATAATGCGCTGCATTAAACGATCACAGAATTTGCAGCATGAGGAATGTGCTAGCTCCAATATGAACACTAGTTTTACCAGACCGAGCACTTCCGTCTCGTACTAGCTTCAGAGCATGCGTTGTTTTTTGTCCGTTGGACCGACATACAGACGAGCGGATTTCTTGATAGGAACTGGGTCCGGTGGAGTTCCGGCGGAAATATTTGAAACATGTTCCAAATCTAAAGTCTGTCTGATTTTCGACCGAAAAAGTCCGCTGCAGATCCGATGAAGCCCACACATGGTCGGATTGTCCGACGGATTTGTCCCGTCGGACCAGTCCGGTTGAAAAGTCCGCCTTTGTGTACACAGCATTATGCCCCGTACACACGATCGGACATTGATCGGACACTCCGACAACAAAATCCATGGATTTTTTCCGACGGATGTTGGCTCAAACTTGTTTCGCGTACACACGGTCGCACAAAGTTGTTGGAATTTTTCAATCGCCAAGAACGCGGTGACGTACACCACGAACAACGAGACTAGAAAAGGCCAGTTCAGAACCAAGCACGGTACCCTTTGGGCTCCTTTTGCTAATCTCGTGTTATTAAAAGTTTGGTGAGAGACGATTCGCGCTTTTTCAGACTCGTGGTTTTCAGATCGTTTTCTGCTGTTCAGTTTGTGCTTGTGGGTTTGTATCTGCTCTTCAGTGCGTGCAGTCAGTTCGTATTGTACTATTCAGTGCGATCTTGTCCGCTCGTTACTGTTTTTCAGGTCGCGCTTCACAGGCCTTGCCGTTCTTCAGTGCGTTCTGTTACTTCATTCTGAGCAGCCGACCGTTTTGGTATACTATTATTATTGATAGGTAATAGCAGAATGTCCAAATGTGCTCAAATGTGTACAATGTGTATTTATATCTTTGTATTCTGACACTTCTTACCTGTCCAGTGGGCTGCCAATAGTGTAACTAAGGAGGGGCTGGCCAAAGTAATACCCATTATTTAGGCATTCATCTCTCAATGAAGTGGAGAGGGTTACCTGTCCAAGAGTCCCCCCCCTATAATGTTAGAAATGGCCCATGAGAGGGGGTGGGGGAGGGGGAATCTGATAGGTGTACCTTATACTTTGGTCTTTGAAAATTCCCTCAAATAAATGTTATCTTGATGTTGGCCAAGAATGTTTGTGTCTAATCAGCTTTCCCTGTTTATGTGCAAAATAACAAATTTTTTTTTGTTTGACTCCACAGTTTCCTTCCACGCCACAGGAATGGCAGACTGTGGCCTCCCACTTTGCCCAGTGGTGGGACTTTCCTAACTGCGGAGGGGCAATTGATGGGAAACATGTCCACATCGTCCCACCACCCAACTCGGGGTCGTACTATTATAATTATAAGGGGTTCAATAGTATTGTGATGTTGGCGGTGGTGTCGGTTACTTATGAGTTCCTGTATGTGGACGTGGGGAAGAATGGCCGGATGTCTGATGGTGGAGTCATCGCCCAGAGTTCTACAGGCATCTCCAGAATGGCAGCTTGGACTTGCCACCTCCAGAAGACAATGTGGAAAGACTCCCATTCGTCTTCATTGCGGATGAAGCTTTTGCGCTGGGGGACCATCTTATGCGGCCATTCCTGATGAGGACCCTCACCCCGGACCAGAGCCAGAAGAGTGGTGGAGAACACGTTTGGAATCATGGCCAGCCGGTTCCACCTATTTCTTACACCCATACATATGGCGGAGTATAAACTGAATCATATTATCCTGGCGTGCCGTGTTCTACACAACTTTTTACAGCAACATTCTGCCAACTATGCTGGCTCAGTTGGGCCTGAGGCTGGAATTCAAAATGAAACAACCCTGACGGCGCTTGAAAATGGCCATCGTGGCTTGCCCCCCCTGAGTGCCCATGATGTCTGGCTAAGATACCTTGAATTCTTTGCGGGTAGGGGGGCCATCAATATGCCAGACAATGTCTGAAACCTTTTTCAAATAAAAAAAAATGAATAACTACTCAAACCTTTGGTGACATTTACTGCTTGTGTTTCTTTTAGCTGACCCTGACAGAAATGTGATGAGTCCTGAAAATGGCGTGATTGTGTAACCTTACAAAGCACTGTTGGGTGTTATTTACTAAAGGCAAAGACACTTTGCACTACAAGTGCACTTGAAACTGCACTTCTAGTGCAAAGTGGATTTGCCCTTAGGAAATAACACCCATTATCACAGAAAACACCAATTAGAGCACCACAAAAGTGTTGGAGCATTGAAACAATAATCCACACATTCTTGATTAACAATCTTTTTAATACCAGCACAATCACATGTGCATTTAGAAAAGGTTTTTAAAACAAACCAACATGTTTGTTGTATAACAATTTTTGGGGTCACATTAGAAAAAGTAGAAATGTCCATTCAAGATAAAACAGGCATGTTTAAAACAAACAAGAAAGACACAAATCTTGAACTTACAAAGTTCACATTTGGTAGAACTTGAAGGCAATATCAGACATGAGTATTTACAAACTGTGTTTGCTATTGCGTTCAGATGGGGTGAAGTCACCCCAGGAAAAGCCAAATTTTGAAGATGCACACAAATTTGCAAATGTCAACATGTGCTACCTGCCATCATGGGGGATCAAGGGACGTGTTTTGGGGGTGCAACCCCTTCCTCACAGCTACTTTATTATTGAGGAAGGGGTTGCACCCCCAAAACGCCTACATTGATCTCCCATTATGGCAGATAGCACATGTTGACACACTGTGTGCATCTTCAAAATTTGGCTTTTCTCAAATTTGTCAAAAAATGTCAAAAATCTTTAGCACACAAAAAAACCAAAGGAATTTGGAGGGGTTTTAAACTCTCCCTAAAACATCAATGATGTTCTTCATTTTTTGTTGAACATCATTGATGTTTTTCTGGATGTTTTCCAAGTCCCTATTACACCCCATGATCTCCCCAATCAGGATCTGTGCACTTTACAAGGTGAAAGGATCTGGATCCACAACATCATGATCACCTAAAAAGATAGAAACCTAAAAACACCATGTATTATAAATATGCGTGGAAGGAAGCATTTATCTCTTACCTGAGCCTGTGGTTGCAGACACTCACCTGTTGTGGTGCCAATTTCTACCATGTCTTCCTCCTCCTGTTCTGCTTGGTTTGGGTGGATTTCCCCTTCTTCCAGAGGTGGGGGGTCTCTGGTCTCCTCGGATGAGGGGTGTCCTCCGAGTCTTTTATCCCCTATGTAAAAAAAAAATAGGTATACTTAGCACACAGATATTTGATGGCAGAACTATAAATATGAAACATTGCTTGGAAGTGGGGTACAATTGTCTGTTTTGGCAGAGTTCCAAGATGTTGCATTTTTCTTGTCCTTTGTCAAGCTTCAATACTTACCTGTTTTGTACAAGCTTCACAGATGGAGACACCCCTATAGTATACACTGGAGCACCTGTGTGGGCCCCTAATAAAAAGGGTGTTCTTGTGTCCCACACTAGTGCTCCAGCATCCAGATGTGTAAACAGCTGCTGAGTATCCTCTCTTACACAGAATCTAGTTTGCATTTCATTCTAGTAACAAGCACATCTACACAACCAAATTATTTTAAGACAAAGGCCATAAAAAATGTATTCAAATGCATATGGCCAAAACAATTGTGTTTTCTAGGCTGAACGAACAATGTTTCATACGAACAAATTATGTGCCCATGAACATAAAAGTTGCCATTTTAAACTGGACAACAGTTAAGAAAAGCACATGGAGCAGCACGAACGTAGCAAACATAAAGAATAGGAATACAGGACAACTACTTACTTTTTTGCAGCACTCTCCGGATCTTTCGGTACTGCTCATGCTCTCTTAATTTCAGGTCCGACCACCGCTTCCTGAGTTGATCTTTTGATCGTCGTACCCCGAAATTCCGGTGCAGACTCTTGACCACTTTCGCCATGATCTTGGCCTTTCTGACATTGGGGTTGGGGTAAGGTCCATACTTCCCATCATAGTCAGCCCTCTTTAGGATGTCCACCATCTCCAACATCTCCCCAAAGGACATATTCAATGCCTTAAATCTTCTCCTGGATCATGATGTTTCAGGCTCCGGGCTTTCCTCCCCCTCCTCCTCGTTGCTGTAATTAGCACGCACCTGTTGTGTCTCCACCATGTGCTCTTCCCCCACTGCGCCGAACAAGAAGGGGTGGGGAATAGACTAGAAAGAATGTCAGGGGCGGGCGGAGTTACACGCATGCGCGGTGTCTATAAAGCGTAACAAGCGTGCGTAGTACGTACGATCTGTGAGCGGAGTAAGGAGTATCGGAGGCGCCGATCATGATAACGAAGGTAAGGGCAAAACTTGGGCCTATACTGCTTCTAGATTGAGGCCTATATTATAACAAGATTAGGAGAGTTTTGCCCGACATTAGAGTTTGTCTTGTGTTGTGTCTTGCAGATAAAACGGATGGCTTCAATGACCACAACTTCCTCCCCCTGTTCATAGACAAGTACAGGGAGCTGCCCTGTCTGTGGCAGGTGAAACATCCACATTACATTAATAAACAAAAGAGGCAGACAGCGCTGGAGAAACTGCTGGAGTTGGTGAAGCCGGTGGTCCCCACGGCAAACATTCCCTATTTAAAAGCCAAAATTGGTGGCCTGAGGAGCACTTATCTAAGAGAGCGCAAGAAGGTCACGGATTCCCAGAGATCCGGAACTGCAGCAGATGACATTTATGTCCCCAGGCTGTGGTAATATGAGAGACTTTGTTTTCTGTCAGACCAGACTGGAGTCAGGGAATCCCTCTCAACCCTTCCTTCCACTCTTCCTTCCACCCCAGCTGAGGCTTCCGATGTTCAACCTGGGACTTCCAGCCAGGAAGAAGTGGAGGAGCCCAGATGGAGTCAGGTATAGCATTCTTCTACAGATTTCTGGTCAATAAATAAATGATCTTTACTAGATGTTATTATTGATCACTAATTGCTGATTTAATACAGTTTTTTACATATCAATAGACAGTAGTGGGCAAAAAAATTGGTACAAGAATGAAAAATGCTGGGCTCAGAAGGATAGTCTGTTATATTTGTTAACATTCAATTTGCAACAGTCATGAGATGAAAATTGTGTGTGATTGATGAATAAAAAACTAAAACTATGTCCCTTTTTCATACACAGGAAGACCTTAGCCAGGACGAGGCTCTGGAATATGGCACACAGGAGGAGGCTGTGGAATGTGGCAGCCAGGAGGAGGTGGGGGTTAGTGGTAGCCAGGAGGAGGCGGGGCTAATTGGCAGCCAGGAGAATCCTGGGCCCAGTAGGAGCCTTACTGAATCGCAGGTTCCTCCTCTCCGCCTTCCAAACAAAAGACCCAGGAAGGGGAGTCACGTGCAGGATTCAGCGCTCAGGCTCATTCAGGAGGCTTCTGCATCCCTCAGAGCCTTACCCACTCCTGAAGAGGCCTTTGCCTGCATGGCTGCCACCAAACTGAAGGGCATGCAGGAGGGTCAACACCAACTGTGTGAGAACCTTCTTTATAAAGTCCTAACTAAGGGGGTGAGTGGCGAAATCACACCCAATGCCCACCTGAGTGAGTTGGACCATCCTCCTCCTCCTGTCACAACTACACCACCACAGCCACAGCGTGGAAGGAAGCGTGGAAGGAAGATGAGAGAGTGATGGCCCAGGGTTCAGTCTGATCTGACAAAAGATGCAGTCTCTTGTATGACCACAGTCTGGGGACATACATGTCATTTGCTGCTTTCATGATCTCTTGGACTTCTGGACCAGACTGCACTCCCTTGGACTCCTCAGGCCACCAATTTTGCATGAAAATAATTGATGTGTGCCCTGGGGGCCAAAGGCTTCGCCAATTTCTGCTGTTTCTCCAGTGTTGCCTCCCTCTTTGTTTGGTTGTGAGCCCTTAATAAAGGAATTTTTGGTTCAATTATACTCGCCTATGTGTGTTTTCCTTCAAAAAGGACAGTTTGTTGGTGAGGAGGCAGTTACATTTTAAAACTACATTGTGAAATTAACAAGAGACACCAACACCAAACAATCTCCTTGAGATTAAATAATAGAAGATAATAATCGTGTTGTGGTAACTTGACACACAAAACACACACAAAAATATTATGGAGTAAAACCCAAAAAACTAAAAAAAAACATCAGCCTTGAAAAAAATACAAAACAAAAATAAAACAACAAAAAAGAAATTTGGTCAGATGTGACAAATCAAAATATATTGAGGGAATCATGATAAAAAATAAAGAAAGAAGTTTGTGAGAAGTCTGTGTGAATATGAGCAGCAAAACTACTTCATTTTTCTCACATTATAAAGAAGAAGAGAGTGCGCTGTATTAAACAATTTAAAACATTGCAGCGTGACGAAAGTGCTGTTCCGAACGCTGATTTTACCAGACCGAGCTGTTCCGTCTCGGAATTTCTTCTGAGCATGCGTGGCACTTTGTGCGTCGGAATTGGCCACACACGGTCGGAATTGACGCAATCAGATTTTGTTGTCGGAAAATTTTATAGCCTGCTCTCAAACTTTGTGTGTCGGAAAATCCAATGGAAAATGTCCGATGGAGCCCACACACGGTCGGAATTTCCGACAACAAGCTCCGATCGCAAATTTTCCATCGGAAAATCCGACCATGTGTACGGGGCATTACAGTGCAACTTTACCAGGCAACTTGAGTGTGACTTAATGCAACTTTGATGCAACTTGAAGTGACTTTGAAGAGACTCTAAAGCAACTTCAGGGAATCATGTCGGATCCAAATCACATCAATTAGGATGGTGATCTGACTTGGAGGCGACTTCCATTAAAGTCTATGGGCACAAAGTGGGATAGAAGTCACCTTGAATTAGTACAAGAACTTACTTCAATAGTGCTAATTAAGACAGCTGTCATTGGCTAAAATGGGATTTCATATGTCACATAACTTGGGGTCTCACAAGTCGGATCCCAAGTCACGACAGCGGGAACCGAGTGCAAGGGGGATCAAAGCAAAGAACAGCATGTGCTCCTCACAAAATATATACTATACCATGATCCAAGCATGTAGCCTGGCTCGTCAGAAAAATGGGAAATAAATGTATACCCCCCTTGAGAAACACCAGGCCATACCCCCCACATGTCCACAACCCTGGCTGGTGGTTGTGAGGGACTGTGGATTGGGGGCTTATTGAAGTCTGAAAATTTAAACTGAGATATGTTTGGCTCATCCCTAACAGTCAGCCCCATTCCTTTATTGCTTTTTAATTCATATGAAGAAATAATTGATTGAATGCCAGTGGGAAGAAGGATTTATGAGAACCCTAATTAGTGGATTTCCTTATGCACCAAATCTTAGCAAGATCGTCTTGTTTTTAATCCTCCTTTCTTTGTTGTGGTGCCCCAAGGTTCTGTTCTTGCACCTCTCCTATTTTCAATCTTCACCCCCTCCTTGGGTCAGCCTCCCATGGTGTAGTCCTGGACTCGGAACTCTCCTTTAAGCCCCACATCCAATCACTGTCCAAATCTTGCTGCCTCAACCACCACAAGATCTCCAAAATACCCCCCTTTCTAACCAATGACACAACAAAGCTCTTAATTCACTCCCTGCTCACCTATCGCCTCAACTACTACAACTCCCTCCTCATTGGCTTACCTCTACATAGTCTATCCCCCTTTCAATCTGACATGATTGCTGCTGCCAGACTCATCCACCTCACCAATCCTTCTGTGTCTGCTACTCCTCTCTGTCAAGCCCTCCACTGGCTTCCACTCACCCAACAAATTAAATTCAAAATACTAACAACTACTTACAAAGCCATCCACAACTCTGCCCCAGCTACATCACCAACCTAGTCTCAAAATACCAACCTAATTGTTCTCTTCGTTCTTCTCAAGACCTCCTGCTCCATCGCCACCTCCTCCCATGCTTGCCTCCAGGACTTTGCAGAGCCTCTCCAATCCTATAGAACTCCTTAACTGAATCTGTCCCATTATCTCCTACTCTATTAGCTTTTAGACAATCTCTGAAAACCCTCCTCTTCAGAGAAGCCTATCCTACCTACACATAACAACTGTATTTTCATTTTCTCCATTTTATCATCCCCCACAGCTATTAACTTTTGTTACACTTGACCCTCCCTTCTAAATTGTAAGCTCTAATGAGCAGGGCCCTCTGATCCCTCCTGTATTGAAGTGTATTGTAAATGTAAATGTCTGCCCCATGTTGTAAAGTGATGGGCAAACTGTTGGCGCTATATAAATCTTGTATAATAATAATAATAATTACCTATTAGAAAAGACCTATTGCATTGCCTGTTTGTGAGAGAGTTAATTGTAATTTTTCATTTAAATGAAATATGCTGTAATTCTTCAGCTGCATAAACATATCCAATTCAATTTTTATGCTAGATTGGCGTTACTTTATGTAATTTTAACATTAAAAATCATGCATCCTTTATATAGTAGAATAAATACAGTTGATGTTTAGCATTCTGTCCACTAATGCACACAAAATTCACAAAAACATAGTTTATTTAGAAATTGTTTTTCCTTAGCCAATGTCAGACATATTCTGGTTTTCTTTACATGTGGTAATACCATTTTCCCTGCTTTGTACTCCCTAATTTACTGCCACTTGCTTTATAAAATTGACAATTTTCTCTAAAGATTTTTCAGTATGAGAAGATTATAGCTTTGTCAATAATAGATGCAGTAGGCCAAATTTCAGATATCATACAATGCTGATTGTCAGAACAGCTTGTAAAGCCCTGGTGTAGACACTTGCTTTCACCTCAAGAGCTAGGACATTATATTAAGAAATTAGAATGTTTGATCACACACTGAGATATTAACATAGTTTAGTTAAACACGCAGGATGTAGCACTGCTCTAACAAAAGCCTTCAATACAGCTTTAGTTTTTATTGCCCCATTTCCTTTTCCCTATACTCTCATTTTCTCCTATTTCCCACTAAGGAAATCACAGCCCCATCAATGTCATTTGCCAATGTACTTGGCATGGTATGATTCAGCTTGGAGATCACACCCTCAGTTCACAGCCAGACAATATTGTAATGTTTTGCAGAAACTAATTATCTTCAGAACGTCTGCCCTGAAGACAGGCTGAGAAGAGAGGAAACATGTAATGCAATTATGGGCTAAAAATGAATATAACATTTATTTACTAAAACCATTTTTTTAATGCAAACTTTTCCTGAGGGAAGCAATCCTCAATTTACACAGTTTGTGACACTTTAGGAGAGCGGGTACAATGAGAACATGCTTGAAAAAGAGTTATGAGTGCAAGCAAAGGTCATTCAAAGAGTTTTACCCAACAGCTAGGCAGCTGGAAAGGTTACAGAAAACAACAGGAAGTCCTACATTTAATAACTATATAGAACAATGGAAAAAAAATCAGGTAGTAGAATTGTAATTTCAGAGCATGGAAGGACCCGAATGATTGAGCAAAATGTATACAAATCATCATGCATGGTCTCAAGGTAATAATAGTATGTATATAATCAGTATACTGTGTGTGATACACAGTGGGGCTTAACCAGATTTTGCCTTTCCCTATGCCATGTCTCTTGATCAGTAAACCACTGCTTCTTAGGCCATATTTGATCAGTCAATTGTCAAGAAAAGAGAGCAGCAACCTGGCAGAGACCCCCCCCAAGCATTATGCACAGGACTGGACTGGAAAGTCACAGATCTGGATTGTGGAAATTGGGTTGTAAGAGTGCAGTGAGACGGGACCTGGCAAAGAGTAGGGAACAGAAAGAAAGAGAGCAGTGTTAATGGATTGTGGCACCAGGTGGGGGGTTTGTTTAAATAGAGAGGAGCAGAATTATATACATAATTTAGCAGAGAAGTGGACATTAAAAGAGAATGAGATTCATATTATTTAGCAGAGGAGTAAATGTAAAAAGAGAAGTGTCACCTTTACCAGATGGTATGAGGGGATGCAGAAGAGAGCAGCAGGGTTTTGCAGCAAATCTGCTTTAGCATTTGTTAACTAATGAAAAACATTAATGCCCCGTACACACGGTCGGATTTTCCGATGGAAAACGTGCGATCAGAGCGTGTTGTCGGAAATTCAGACTGTGTGTGGGCTCCATCGGACTTTTTCCATCGGATTTTCTGACACACAAAGCTTGAGAGCAGGCTATAAAATTTTCCTACAACAAAATCCGATCGCGTCAATTCTGACCGTGTGTGGACAATTCCGACGCACAAAGTGCCACGCATGCTCAGAAGAAATTCCGAGATGGAACAGCTCGGTCTGGTAAAATTAGCGTTCGGAATGGATAGAGCACTTTCGTCAGGCTGCGATGTTTAAAATTGTTTAATACAGCGCACTCTCTTCTTCTTTATAATGCTAGAAGAATGAAGTAGTTTTGCTGCTCATATTCACACAGACTTCTCACAAACTTCTTTCTTTATTATTTATCATGATTCCCTCAATATATTTTGATTTGTCACATCTGACCAAAAATCTAGATTTTTTTTTTGGTTTGTATTTTTTTCAAGCCTGATTATTATTATTATTATTATTATTTTTTTTGAGTTTGTATTTTTTTCAAGGCTGATGTTTTTTTTAATTTTTTTTTTACTCCAGAATATTTTTGTGTGTGTTTTGTGTTTCAAGTTACCACAACACCATTATTATCTTCTATTATTTAATCTCAAGGAGGTTGCTTGGTGTTGGTGTCTCTTGTTAATTTCACATTGTAGTTTACAAATGTACCTGCCTCCTCACAAACAAACTGTCCTTTTTGAAGGAAAACACACATAGGCGAGTATAATTGAACCAAAAATTCCTTTATTAAGGACTCAGAACCAAACAAAGAGGGAGGCAACGCTGGATAAACATCATAAATTGGCAAAGCCTTTGACCCCCAGGGCACACATCAATTATTTTCATGCAAAATTGGTGGCCTGAGATCATGAAAGCAGCAGATGACATCTGTGTCCCCACGCTGTGGTACTACAAGAGCCTGCATATTTGGCCAGACCAGACTGAACCCAGGTCATCAATCTCTGGTCTTCCTTCCACGCTTCCTTCCTGGCTGTGGCTCTAGTGTTGGAGATGTGGTAGGAGGAGGAGTAAGACCTGGAGGAGGAGGGGGAGGAGGAGGAGGAGGAGGAGGAGTAGGACCTGGAGGAGGAGGAGGACCATGGATGAGGTGACAAATGTGGGTTGCACATGTGAGTTGGCCCCTCAACCCCTTATTTAGAGCTTCCAAAATTAAAAACTCACAAAGGAGTCATTGGCCCTCCTCCATCTGCATCATTTTGCATGCAGTTATACCAACAAAATCCCCCTCCACACTGTGGGGTGTTCTGAGGGCCTCGGTAGCCTCCCAAAATAGACCTATGGCAGCCTCCTCCAGGTTACTCCTCTTCCTGCCACTTTGTCTTTGAAGGTGGATTGGAGGGACCTGGGTATCAGGCAGCCTGCTTAGCCTGGCCACCTTCTGGCAGAGACTTCCCTGTGTATGAAAAAGGGACATGGTTTTAGTTTTGCTTCATCAATCACAATCATAAATTAGTACTCCAAAATAACATCTATTTAACATCATTGATTGGACAACCAGAAATATTTAGAAGAATGCTATACCTGGCTCAAGCTGGGCTCCTCCACATGTTGCTGCCTGGAAGGCCCAGGTTGGGCGTCTAAAGCCTCAGCTGGGGGGGAAGGAAGCATGGAAGGAAGAGTGGAGAGTGCTGGCCTGGGTTCAGTCTGGCCTTCCAGAAAATGCAGCCTGTCATAGTACCACAGCCTGGGGACATAAATGTCATCTGCAGCTCCTGATCTCTGGGAATCCTGGACCTTCTTGTGCTCCCTTAGACAAGTGCTCCTCATGCCACCAATTAGGATCTTCAAATAGGTGATGTCTGCTGTGGGGATCATAGACTTCACAAATTGCATCAACTTATCCAGCGCTGCCTTCCTCTTTATTTGGTTCTTATAATCAGGGTGGTTTATCTGCCACAGACAGGGCAGCTCCCTGAACATATCTATGAAGATTGGCATAAAGTCATGATCCTTCAAGATATCCATTTTAACTGCAAAACACAACACAAGACAAACCCTAATGTCAGCCTAAAGTCTTCTAAACTACAGGCCTCAATCTAGAAGCAGTATAGGCCCAATGTTAAATCTTACCTTCGCTATAACGATCGGCGCCTCCGTTACTCCTACCACCACTCACAGATCGTACGTACTAAGCACGCGTGTTACGCTTTATAGACACTGCGCATGCGTGAAACTCTGCCCGCCCCTGATGTTCTTTCTAGTCTATTCCCCGCCCCTTCTCGTTCGTCGCAGTGGGGGAAGAGCACATGGCGGAAACAGAGCAGGTATCTGTTAATTACAGCAACGAGAAGGAGGAAGAGGAGGAAAGCCCAGAGCCTGAAACGCCCCGATCCAGAAGGAGAAGATTTAAGGCATCAAATATGTCCTTTGTGGAGATGGTGGAGATGGTCGACATCCTAAAGAAGGCCGACTATGATGGGAATTATGGACCTTACCTCAACCCCAATGTCCGAAAGGCCAAGATCATGGTGAAAGTGGTCAAAAGTCTGCACCGGAATTTCGGGGTACGACGATCGAAAGATCAGCTCAGGAAGCGGTGGTTGGACCTGAAATTAAGGGAGCATGAGCAGTACAGAAGGATCCAGAGAGTGCTGCAAAAAAGTAAGTAGTTGTGCTGTTTTCCTATTCTTTATGTTTATTACGTTTGTGCTGCTCCATGTGCTTTTCTTAACTGTTGTCCAGTTTAAAATGGCAACTTTCATGTTCATGGGCACATTATTCGTTCGTATGAAATATTGTTCATTCAGCCTAGAAAACACCATTGTTTTGGCCATATGCATTTGAATACATTTTTTATGGCCTTTGGTTGTGTAGATGGGTTTGTAACTAGAATGTAATGCAAACTAGATTCTGTGTAAGGAGGGGACACTCAGCAGCAGTTTTCACATCTGGATGCTGGATCACTAGTGTGGGACACAAGAACACCCTTTTTATTAGGGGCCCACACAGGTGCTCCAGTGTTTACTATAGGGGTGTCTCCATGTGTGAAGCTTTTACAAAACAGGTAAGTATTCAAGCTTTACAAAGGACAAACATATTTCTTCATCTTGGAACTCTGTCAAAAGAGACAATTGTACCCAACTTCCAAGCAATGTTTCATATTTCTATTTCTGCCATGAAATATCTGTGTGCTAAGTATACCTATTTTTTTTTTACAAGGAGGGGAAATCCCACAAAGACAACAGGAGGAGGAGAAGGAAGGAGACGAGGTGGAACTTGTCACCACAACAGGTGAGTGTCTGCGACCACAGGCTCAGGTAAGAGATGGATGCTGGCATATTTATAATACATGGTGTGTTTTTGTTTCTATCTTTTTAGGTGATCGTGATGTTGTGGATCAAGATCATTTCACCTCTAAAAGTGCACAGATCCTGATCGGGGAGATCATGGGGTGTAATAGGGACTTGGAAAACATCCAGAAAAACATCAATGATGTTAAAAAAAAATGAAGAACATCATTGATGTTTTAGGGAGAGTTTAAAACCCCTCCAAATCCCTTTGTTTTTTTGTGCTTTTTGTGATCTAAAATTTTCGAACATTTTTTGACATATTTGCAAAAAGCCACATTTTGAAGAAGCACACAGTGTGTCAACATGTGCTATCTGCCATCACAGGAGATCAATGGACGCATTTTGGGGGTGCAACCCCTTCTTCAATAATAAAGTAACTGGGAGGAAGGGGTTGCCCCCAAAACACGTCCCTTGATCCCCCGTGATGGCAGGTAGCACATGTTAACATTTGCAAATTTGTGTGCATCTTCAAAATTTGGCTTTTCCTGGGGTGACTTCACCCCATCTGAACGCAATATCAAACACAGTTTGTAAATACTCATGTCTGATATTGCCTTCAAGTTCTACAAAAGTAGAACTTTGTAAGTTCAAGATTTATGTCTTTCTTGTTGGTTTTAAACATGCCTGTTTTATCTTAAATGGACATTTCTACTTTTTCTAATGTGACCCCAAAAATTGTTATACAACAAACATGTTGGTTTGTTTTAAAAACCTTTTCTAAATGCACATGTGATTGTGCTGGTATTAAAAAGATTGATAATCAAGAATGTGTGGATTATAGTTTAAACGCTCAAAAACTTTTGTTGTGCTCTAATTGGTGTTTTCAGTGACAATGGGGGTTATTTCCTAAGGGAAAAGCCACTTTGCACTACAAGTGCAGTTTCAAGTGCACTTGTAGTGCAAAGTGTCTTTGCCTTTAGTAAATAACACCCAACAATGCTTTGTAATGTTACACAATCACGCCATTTTCAGGACCACATTTCTGTCAGGGTCAGCTAAAGGAAACACAAGCAGTAAATGTCACCAAAGATTTTAGTGGTTAAAATGTTTTGTTTATTTGAAAAAGGTTTCAGACATTGTCTGGCATATTGATGGCCCCCCTACCCGCAAAGTATTCAAGGTATCTTAAACGGACCTCACGGGCACTCAGGGGGGGCAAGCCAGGACGGCCCTTTCAAGCGCCGTCAGGGTTGGTTCATTTGGAATTCCGGCCTCAGGCCCAACTGAGCCAGCATAGTTGGCAGAATGTTGCCATAAAAAGTTGTGTAGAACACAGCACGCCAGGATAATATGATTCAGTTTATACTCCGCCATGTGTATGAGTGTAAGAAATAGGTGGAACCAGCTGGTCATGATTCCAAATGTGTTCTCCACCACTCTTCTGGCTCTGGCCAGCCGGTAATTAAAAACCCTCTGGTCCGGGGTGAGGGTCCTCATCGGGAATGGCTGCATAAGTTGGTCCCCCAGCGCAAACGCTTCATCTGCAACGAAGATGAATGGGAGTCCTTCTGCATTGTCTTCTGGAGGTGGCAAGTCCAAGCTGCCATTCTGGAGACGCCTGTAGAACTCCGTCTGGGCGATGACTCCACCATCGGACATCCGGCCATTCTTCCCCACGTCCACATACAGGAACTCGTAAGTAGCCGACACCACCGCCAATATCACATTACTATTGAACCCCTTATAGTTGAAATAGTATGACCCCAGAGTTGGGTGATGGGACGATGTGGACATGTTTCCCATCAATTGCCCCTCTGCAGTTAGGAAAGTCCCACCGCTGGACAAAGTGGGAGGCCATAGTCTGCCATTCCTGTGGGTTGGAAGGAAACTGTGGAGTCAAACAAGAAAAAAAATTAGTCATTTTGCACATAAACAGGGAAAGCAGATTAGACACAAACATTCTTGGCCAACATCAAGATAACATTTATTTGAGGGACTTTTTAAAGACCAAAGTAAAAGGTACACATATCAGATTCCCGCCCCCCCCTCATGGGCCATTTATAACATTATGGGGGGGCTCTTGGACAGTTAACCCTCTCCACTTCATTGAGAGAATGCCTAAATAATGTGTATTACTTTGGCCAGCCCCTCCTTAGTTACACTATTGGCAGCCCACTGGACAGGTAAGAAGTGTCAGAATACAAAGATATAAATACACATTGTACACATTTGAGCACATTTGGACATTCTGCTATTACCTATCAATAATAATAGTATACCAAAACTTTAAACAGTACCATTTGAAAGTATACAGGCAGGCCCTTGCACTACTTGCTTTGAGCAATTCATCCATACATCTGACCATAAAAGAGATGGGTATAGTATGGGTTTGGCAAAGTCAGCAGATAGATGATTGAGGATAGATAGAGAATTGGTATCAGCTGACTTAGCAGATGGGGGGAGGGAAGGTTCAAAATGATTTGGGGACCCCAAAAAAAAGCCTCTGGCACTCTGCCTGAATTGTAAGCACAAATCACATTTTAAAACATTTTAGGGGGTGTTTGGGGTAAAGTACTACTATGGAGCTGATAAAATACATTGTTAAGTGACTACATGAGGTGAATATAGGGCCAGGAGACCATGCTGGGGAGGTAAGTGAAGGCAAATATGTATGAAGGACAAAAAATAATTACATAAAAATCCAGCATGCATGAGGACAAAGGGGACATTCACAGCATATTACAATCATGGTAATTAGGGAATGAGGAAAGAAATACAATATATTATCAAACATTAAATACAATAAAATGTGATATTAAAGGATAAATCTTACCTTAATATACTCTTTCTGCAGGACCTGATTGATGGCAGAACAGGTCTCTGGGTTAATGATCCCCAGAGCCTGGGGGGAGATACCTGTCGAGAACTTGAGGTCCTGCAGGCTTCTCCACGTCACCAAGTACCGCAGGGTGGCGACTAGCCTCTGCTCCGGAGTGATGGCTTGCCTCATGCAGGTATCCTGCCTGCTAATATAAGGGGTCAGCAAAGCCAACAAACGGTGAAATACGGGGTCCGTCATCCGGAGAAAGTTCCTGAAATCATCAGGATTATTCTCACGGATCTCACGGAGCAAAGATATAATGACAGAACTGGTCACGCTGGAGCAACCAATTCTTGGTCCATGAACTCCTCCCCACCTTGTTCATGGACTGGACTTGTGTCATGGTAAGGACCCCAATATCAAGCCCCCGCACAGCACGAACTCTACGGGGAGTACGTATACGCAACATGGGTTCTACATGAAGACATGTTCACATATGGGCACTCAAATTGTACCCAACAAAATGGCAACTTCAACATAATGTATTACACATATATGCCATTCTGACAGCACATTCATATTTTTGGTGAGAACTGTTAGTATTTTGAGCACACTTTGTGGAAAGAGCAACCAGTTACAGTATCTCTGAGATGAGGAGCCTCTGTTTGGAGCCTCTGAGAATTATCAAGCACTCATACTGGAGCACATTAGTGGATGAAGAAATAAGGCCACAATGCTCATGAGTGAGGTCGTGGAGAGAGCTTAGTGGCTGGAGGTCATGTCATGCCAGTACCTTACATGTAAAAGTCCAGATTTTGCTATATTGTTGAGGCCATACATGGTACATTTAAGTAAGATTTTTTTTTTTATTTGCTATGCTTATGTATGATGTGTGGATTATATGCACATATGACATGTAACTACATGTGGCGGGAGGCTTACTTACTGGCCTCATAAGGGTTTGTACCATACCACAGATTCTACATCTGGAATCCAGATGGAATCCAGAGGCACAACATTTACATAAAAATACTAAATTTATTACCAATGCAACATATATATAGAAAAAAAAATCCACCTTTTTTACAAAATATCATAAAAGCACACATTTTGTTTATACAAGATTTTATCATCAGAGTATATCCTTTCCACAAATGTATACATGACTACATTTACTACACACCTAATATAATCATCCCAATCGGTAGACATGTGGGTTCACTGCATAACTATGACCTTACAGTAATGAAGTTCATGACCTTGGATAGAGTGTTAGAGGAACTCAGGGCAAGGGACTTTGACAAGGGGTTGCTTCAAAGAGACTAGGTGGATCCATCACCTTAAAGCAAATATACCACTGGGATTGAACGATATGGTGAATTTCACACCATTTTATAGTCTAGTACGCTGGCCCTTATTCTCCAAGTTAGAGTTCCACTTTATTTATTTTTTTTGTTTATGGTATGTATGGTGTAAGAATAGATAAGGTTTTTCCATCTATGTATGCTTCATACATTGGGAGCTGATCCTTGGTGGGGGATAGATTTCTGTGCTGCTAGTGCTCTGATACATAGGGGCAATGCTAAAAAATGGGTGCCTTCTTTACATTGTTATTTAGTGTTTTGATTTTTGCCACCTGTGTCCTATTTTGAGGGCTTTAAAGGGTGGCCCACCACTTGCGCACTCTGCTTACCTTCCGGTGCGGTGAGGGGAGTGGCACTTTTCAAGGTGTGTTTTAGCAGATGGTATGGGCTGAAATAGTTCAGTACTGGATGTCTTTAATGATTTTGTTTGCCTTTGTATGATACAGGCAACCCTACAATCTGTGTTAAGAATGCAGGGTTCTTTTAACTGACTATAGGCTTTTGGTTTATTGATTGTGAGACATATAAACGCAACCCCTTTTGCAAGCAGTCTGAATATTGAAGGTAGGTCCTTGCCCCCTGAAACTCTAATCCTGGATGGGACATAAGATATAGGATAAGAAATAATTTGTGGTCCCTTTATTTTAAATTGAGACACTATATTGGAGGGTAATTTAGATCCAGCTACTCCAAGGACTTTGGATGCAATAAGTCCCTGGTAAGGCAGTGATGTCAATGCATGCCAAATATATGTCATTCTAAGGTAATGGAGAGCACTAGCTTGTGTATATTAGCTTTGACTCTTATGCTCCGTACACATGGTCGGACATTGATCGGACATTCCGACAACAAAGGTGTGTGCAAGCAAGCTATGTGTGACTTGTCATTGTGTTCTTGTTCGTTCGTTACTGTTTTTCAGGTCGCTCTTCACAGGCCTTGCTGTTCTTCAGTGCATTCTGTTACTTCGTTCTGAGCAGCCGACCATTTTCTAGCCATGTTTCGTATACGTACTCCTCGTAGAGTTCGTGCTGTGCGGGGGCTTGGTGTTGGGGTCCTGACCTTGACACAAGTCCAGTCCATGAACAGGGTGGGGAGGAGTTCATGGACCAAGAATTGGTTGCTTCAGCGTGACCAGTTCTGTCACATGCCTTTGCTCCGTGAGATCCGTGAGAATAATCCTGATGATTTCAGGAACTTTCTCCGGATGACAGACCCCGTATTTCACCGTTTGTTGGCTTTGCTGACCCCTCATATTAGTAGGCAGGATACCTGCATGAGGCAAGCCATCACTCCGGAGCAGAGGCTCGTCACCACCCTGCGGTACTTGGCGACGGTGAGAAGCCTGCAGGACCTCAAGTTCTCAACAGGCATCTCCCCCCAGGCTCTGGGGATCATCCCAGAGACCTGTTCTGCCATCATCCAGGTCCTGCAGAAGGAGTATATTAAGGTAAGATTTTTATCCTTTAACCTCATATTTTATTGTATTTAATGTTTGATAATGTATTGTATTTCTTTCCTCATTCCCTAATTACCTTGATTGTAATATGCTGTGAATGTCCCCTTTGTCCTCATGCATGCTGGATTTTTATGTAATTTTTTTTTCCTTCATACATATTTGCCTTCACTTACCTCCCCAGCATGCTCTCCTGGCCCTATATTCACCTCATGTAGTCAGTTAACAATGTATTTTATCAGCTCCATAGTAGTGCTTTACCCCAAACACCCCCTAAAATATTTTAAAATGTGATTTGTGCTTTAAATTCAGGCAGAGTGCCAGAGGTTTTTTTTGGGGGGTCCCCAAATCATTTTGAACCCTCCCTCCCCACAACTGCTAAGTCAGCTGATAACAATTCTCTATCTATCCTCAATCATCTATCTACTGACTTTGCCAAACCCATACACACTATACCCATCTCTTTTGTGGTCAGATGTATGGATGAATTCCCCAAAGCAAGTAGTGCAAGGGCCTGCCTGTATACTTTTAAATGATACTGTTTAAAGTTTTTTTATCCTATTAATATCTTGATAGGTAATAGCAGAATGTCCAAATGTGCTCAAATGTGTACAGTGTGTATTTATATCTTTGTATTATGACACTTAGTGTAACTAAGGAGGGGCTATTCAAAGTAATACCCATTATTTAGGCATTCATCTCTCAATGAAGTGAAGAGGGTTACCTGTCCAAGAGCTCCCCCCCTATAATGTTAGAAATGGCCCAGGAGAGGAGGGGGGAGGGGGAATATGATAGGTGTACCTTATACTTTGGTGTTTAAAAATTCCCATAAATAAATGTTATCTTGATGTTGGCCAAAAATGTTTGTGTCTAATCTGCTTTCCATGTTTTTATGTGCAAAAAAACTATTTTTTTGTTTTCCTCAACAGTTTCCTTCCATGCCACAGGAATGGCAGACTGTGGCCTCCCACTTTGACCAGCGGTGGGACTTTCCTAACTGCGGAGGGGCAATTGATGGGAAACACGTCCACATCATCCCACCACCCAACTCAGGGTCGTACTACTATAGTTATAAGGGGTTCAATAGTATTGTGATGTTGGCGGTGGTGTCAGCTACTTATGAGTTCCTGTATGTGGACTTGGGGAAGAATGGCAGGATGTCCGATGGTGGAGTCATCGCCCAGACCGAGTTCTACAGGCATCTCCAGAATGGCAGCTTGGACTTGCCACCTCCAGAAGACAATGTGGAAGGACTCCCATTTGTCTTCATTGCGGATGAAGCTTTTGCGCTGGGGGACCATCTTATGCGGCCATTCCCGATGATGACCCTCACCCCGGACCAGAGGGTTTTTAATTACCGGCTGGCCAGAGCCAGAAGAGTGGTTGAAAACACGTTTGGAATCATGGCCAGCCGGTTCCGCCTATTTCTTACACCCATACATATGGCGGAGTACAAACTGAATCACATTATTCTTGCGTGCTGTGTTCTACACAACTTTTTATGGCAACATTCTGCCAACTATGCTGGCTCAGTTGGGCCTGAAGCCTGAATTCAAAATGAACCAACCCTGACGGCGCTTGAAAGTGGCCGTCCTGGCTTGCCCTCCCTGAGTGCCCATGATGTCCGGCTAAGATACCTTGAATTCTTTGCAGGTGGGGGGGTATCAATATGCCAGACAATGTGTGAAACCTTTATCAAATAAAAAAAAATTAAGCAAGTCTTTGGTGACATTTACTGCTTGTGTTTGTTCTAGCTGACCCTGACAGAAATGTGTGGAGTCCTGAAAATGGCGTGATTGTGTAACCTTACAAAGCACTGTTGGATGTTATTTACTAAAGGCAAAGACACTTTGCACTACAAGTGCAGTTGAAACTGCACTTGTAGTGCAAAGTGGATTTGCCCTTTTAGGAAATAACCCCCATTGTCACAGAAAGCATCAATTAGAGCACAACATAAAAGTGTTGGAGTGTTGAGACAATTATCCACACATTCTTGATTAACAATCTTTTTAACACCTGCACAATCATATGTGCATTTAGAAAAGGTTTTTAAAATAAACCAACATGCTTGTTGTAGAACAATTTTTGGGGTCACATTAGAAAAAGTAGAAATGTCCATTTAAGATAAAACAGGCATGTGTAAAACCAACAAGAAAGACAAATCTTGAACTTACAAAGTTCACTTTTGATAGAACTTGAAGGCAATATCAGACATGAGTATTTAGGAACTGTGTTTGATATTGCGTTCAGATGGGGTGAAGTCACCCCAGGAAAAGCCAAATTTTGAAGATGCACACAAATTTACGAATGTCAACATGTGCTACCTACCATCACGGGGGATCAAGGGGCGTGTTTTGGGGGAGCAACCCCTTCCTCTCAGCTACTTTATTATTGAGGAAGGGGTTGCACCCTCAAAACGCGTCCATTGATCTCTCGTGATGGCAGACAGCACATGTTGACACACTGTGTGCCTCTTCAAAATTTGGCTTTTCTACAATTCGACAAAAAATGTAAAAATTGTAGCACACCATAAAAGAAAGGGATTTGGAGGGGTTTTAAACTCTCCCCAAAACATCAATGATGTTCTTATTTTTTTGAATAACATCATTGATGTTTTTCTTGATGTTTTCCAATGCAACATTACACCCCATGATCTCCCCAATCAGGATCTGTGCACTTTACAAGGTGAAATGCCCTGGATCCACAACATCATGATCACCTAAAAAGATAGAAACAAAAAAAAAACATGTATTATAAATATGCCGGCATCCATCTCTTACCTGAGCCTGTGATCGCAGACACTCACCTGTTGTGGTGACAATTTCTACCACGTCTTCCTCCTCCTGCTCTTCTTGTCTTTGGGGGATTTCCCCTTCTTCCAGAGGTGGGGGGTCTCTGGTCTTCTCAGATGAGGGGTGTCCTCCGAGTCTTTTCTCCCCTATGTAAAAAAAAAAAATGGTATACTTAGCACACAGATATTTTATGGCAGAACTATAAATATGAAACATTGCTTGGAAGTGGGGTACAATTGTCTATTTTAGCAGAGTTCCAAGATGTTGAATTTTTAGTGTCCTTTGTCAAGCTTCAATACTTTACCTGTTTTGTCCAAGCTTCACAAATGGAGACACCCCTATAGTATACACTGGAGCACCTGTGTGGGACCCCTAATAAAAAGGGTGTTCTTGTGTCCCACACTAGTGCTCCAGTGTCCAGATGTCTAAACAGCTGTTAAGTGTCCTCTCTTTACACAGAAACTAGTTTGCGTTTCATTCTAGTAACAAACCCATCTATACAACCAAATTATTTTCATACAAGTAGGCCCTAAAAATGTGGTCAAATGCATATGGCCAAAACAATGGTGTTTTATAGGCCGAAAGAAAAATGTTTGATACGAACGAATAATGTGCCCATGAACATGAAAGTTGCCATTTTAAACTGTACAACAGTTAAGAAAAGCACATGGATCAGCACGAACGTAATAAACACAAAATAATAGGAACACAGCACAACTACTTACTTTTTTGCAGCACTCTCCGGATCTTTCTGTACTGCTCATGTTCTCTTAATTTGAGGTCCGACCACTGCTTCCTGAGTTGATCTTTCGATCGTCGTACCCTGAAATTCCGGTGCAGGCTCTTGACCACTTTCGCCATTATCTTGGCCTTTCGGACATTGGGGTTGGGGTAAGGTCCATACTTTCCATCATAGTCGGCCCTCTTCAGGATGTCGACCATCTCCAACATCTCCCCAAAGGACATATTTGAGGCCTTAAGTCTTCTCCTTCTGGATCCAGACATTTCCGGCTCTGGGCATTTCCTCCTCCTCCTCCTCGTTGCTGTAATTAGCATGCACCTGCTGTGTCTCCGCCATGTGCTCTTCCCCCACTGCACCGAATGAAAAGGGGCGGGGAATAGACTAGAAAGAACGTCAGGGGCGGGCCGAGTTACAGGCATGCGCAGTGTGTATAAAGCGTAACACGCGTGCGTAGTACGTACGATCTGTGAGCGGAGGAAGGAGTATAGGAGGCGCCGATCGTGATAATGAAGGTAAGATATAAACTTAGGCCTATACTGCTTCTAGATTGAGGCCTATATTGTAACAAGATTAGGAGAGTTTTGCCTGACATTAGGGTTTGTCTTGTGTTGTGTCTTGCAGATAAAATGGATGGCTTCAATGACCACAACTTCCTCCCCCTGTTCATAGACAAGTACAGGGAGCTGCCCTGTCTGTGGCAGGTGAAACATCCACATTACAATAATAAACAAAAGAGGCAGGCAGCCCTGGAGAAACTGCTGGATTTGGTGAAGCCGGTGGTCCCCACGGCAACCATCCCCTATTTAAAAACCAAAATTGGTGGCCTGAGGAGCACTTATCTAAGGGAGCGCAAGAAGGTCACGGATTCCCAGAGATCTGGAGCTGCAGCAGATGACGTTTATGTCCCCAGGCTGTGGTACTATGAGAGGCTGCGATTTCTGTCAGACCAGACTGGAGTCAGGGAATCCCTTTCCACTCTTCCTTCCACTCTTCCTTCCACCCCAGCTGAGACTTCCGATGTCCAACCTGGGACTTCCAGCCAGAAAGACGTGGAGGAGCCCAGATGGAGTCTGGTATAGCATTGTTCTACAGATTTCTGGTCAAGAAATAAATGATCTTTACTAGATGTCATTATTGATCACTAATTGCTGATTTAATAAAGTGTTTTACATATCAATAGACAGTAGTGGGCAAAAATATTTGGGACAAGAATTAAAAATGCTGGGCTCAGAATGATCATCAGTTATATTTCTTAACATTCAATTTGCAACAGTCATGAGGTGACAATTGTGTGTGATTGATTAATCAAAAACTCAAACTATGTCTCTTTTTCATACACAGGAAGACCTCAGCCAGGACGAGGCTCTGGAATGTGGCACACAGGAGGAGGCTGTGGAATGTGGCAGCCAGGAGGAGGCGGGGGTTAGTGGCTGCCAGGAGGAGGCAGGGATAATTGGCAGCCAGGAGAAGCCTGGGACCAGTCGGAGCCTGACAGAATCGCAGGTTCCTCCCCTCCGCCTTCCATACAAAAGACCCAGGAAGGGGACTCACATGCAGGATTCAGCACTTAGGCTCATTCAGGAGGCTTCAGCGTCCCTCAGAGCCTTACCCACTACTGAAGAGGCCTTTGCCTGCATGGCTGCCACCAAACTGAAGGGCATGCAGGAGGGTCAACGCCTCATGTGTGAGAAACTTATTTATAAAGTCCTAACTAAGGGGGTGAGTGGCAAAATCACACCCAAGACCGACGTGATTGAGTTGGACCATCCTCCTCCTGCTGCCACAACTCCACCACCACAGCCACAGCGTGGAAGGAAGCGTGGAAGGAAGACCAGAGAGTGATAGCCCTGGGTTCAGTCTGGTCTGGCAAAGATGCAGGCTCTTGTATGACCACAGCCTGGGGACACAGATGTCATCTGCTGCTTTCAGGATCTCTGGGACTTCTGGACCAGACTGCACTCCCTTAGATATGAACTCCTCAGGCCACCAATTTTGCAGTAAAATAATTGATGTGTGCCCTGGGGGCCAAAGGCTTCACCAATTTCAGCTGTTTCTCCAGTGTTGCCTCCCTCTTTGTTTGGTTATGAGCCCTTAATAAAGGCATTTTTGGTTCAATTATACTCGCCTATGTGTGTTTTCCTTCAAAAAGGACAGTTTGTTGGTGAGGAGGCAGGTAAATTTCAAAAATACTATGTGAAATTAACAAGAGACACCAACACCAAACAATCTCATTTAGGTTAAATAATACAAGATATCAATGGTGTTGTGGTAACTTGACACACAAAACACACCCAAAAATATTCTTTATTAAAAAGCAAACAAAATTAGAAAAAAAAAACAGCCTTGAAAATTTACAATTAAAAACAAACAAAAAAAAATGGTCAGATGTGACAAATCAAAATATATTGAGGGAATCACAATAAATAATAAAGAAAGAAGTTTGTGAGAAGTCTGTGTGAATATAAGCAGCAAAACTACTTCATTCTTCTCACATTATAAAGAAGAAGAGAGTGCGCTGTATTAAACCATTTTTTACATTGCAGCGTGACAAAAGTGCTCTATCCATTCCGAATGCTAATTTTACCAGACCAAGCTGTTCCGTCTCGGAATTTCTTCTGAGCATGCATGGCACTTTGTGCGTCGGAACTGGCCACACGCGGTCGGAATTGACGCAATCGGATTTTGTTGTCGGAAAATTTTATAGCCTGCTCTAAAACTTTGTGTGTCGGAAAATCTGATGGAAAATGTCCGATGGAGCCCACACACGGTTGGAATGTCCGACAACACGCTACGATCGGACATTTTCCATCGGAAAGTCCGACCGTGTGTACGGGGCATAAGAGGGGAGGACTAGGACTAGGAGCAATTTTGGCTTTTTATTTCTAGAACTGATAAAATATACATTTTCTTTGAAGACGATGGATGGAGGCTGTATTAGCACCACTTAGTGGAAGGGCATTGTTGTATTTTAAGATAAGGTAAAGTGTTTTTTTTCCCAATTAAAGCACCTTTAGTTTAACTGGGAAGTGGGACTGTGGGGTGGGTGAGTTGCTTTTGGGCCCTCCCCACGGGGTTGGGCTCTCTGAGTGTCCCCCCTTAACCGGATGTCCACCTGGGGTTGCCATTCATGGGTATACAGGGTTAATGCAAACAATAAATGCATGCATTATTAATTTTGTTTTTTTTGTTTACATTGTTACCCTTGTATACAAAGATACTGATGGCTCCTGAAGAAGTGGACTTTGTACAAGAAACGAGTTGAGCCACAACATAACAGTACCTTTGGATTGGATATACTCTGACATCAAAATCTTTTGTAAACAAAATGTGTGCTTTTATGATACTTTATATAAAAAGTGGATTTGTTTCTATATATACACTACAGCATGTTGCATTTGTAATAAATGTTGTATTTTTATGTAAATGTTGTGCCTCAAAAGTCCTATCATTGTAAAAGTATTCCAGATTTATAATCTTGTCAGGGATGTGACACTTAAGATGGTTTTTTTGATCCATGACACAGACTCCTTCCAGGCTTTATAATCCTCTTATTCACAATGTATGTCACTGAGGGTAAGGGAAGTCAGACAAATCCATAATCAATGTATACAGTGGATTATTTTATATAAGACTGGCAGAGATATCATGCCAGTATAATGAAATATGTGGGGGGTCCGTGGCCTGTAGCTCTGCACTGCTAAGTGTTTCTGCCCATTCACAATGGACAGTAAGCTATCTAGCAAATGGTAGCATTGTGCATTTTAGCTCAGCATTCAGTGCAGCACTTTATAGTCAACCTCTCCAACTTTAGAAGAAACACATCCACTATGAATACAAGAGAGAGAGAGTAACAATGATTTAAATGAAAAGAAATGAGAAGACTACAGTTTTTAACTCCACCTATGCTGCTTGGAGCCAGAACCATGACACAAAGAAAGATGTCATGTTGCTGAAAAATTGTTATGTCCACAGAAATGAAGATGTTTTATGTTATTAGAGAAATGTCATCTAAGTAGTTGGCTGTGCAGTCTGTCTTGTGGTGCAACATCCAACCAGAGACTGCCAGATGCTCTGTAAAGAGCATAGAACAACTCAAGATCCTTGAAAAAATATGTAGGCTCCAAGAAAAAAAAGCTCCAGACCAAGGGATATGCTGCAGGAAAATCTGCCACAGTAGCCAAAAGTTTACTTTTGTCACATGATCCCATGCTATGAGTCCAAAAAAAATTACAAATATGAAACACAATACTTGCTGTCATAAAAAACAAAATAGAGTTATTGGCAAAGCGAGGGATTCACTTTCTCAATAGTGTCATCAAAGAAAAGGAAAGTGGATGAAAAAGATCAGAGGTGAAGTACACGGTTAATGAAAATTTTAGCTGTTTTAAAGCACTTCAGACTGGGATTTTTTTGCTTAGTATTACATGTTTTAGAGTGAAAAATATTAAATACAGGTTAGTACAAAGCCATTTAAATGGCCTGGCAAATCACTAAAATAACTTCCACTTACTGTCAATTACTTGACTCAGCAGCATACCATCAGTCTACAAACAAACTGTAGTCTCTTTACTGAGTGCCAGTGGTCAACATGATGTATCTAGAAATAGACAACTATTGTCATTAGGGGAGTTACCTGATCCTGGCACCTAGGGCACATGTCATATTCAACCTATAATAAAAATGTATAGAAAAAAAAAAAAAAAAAAAACGTAATTACACGGCCATCAAAGTACACTAATAATTAGATGTTTAAAAATGAAATTACCTGGGGAATGATTAGGACACCAACAAGGCATCTATCTACCATCCCCTATATGATGTGCTGGGAAAATAAAACTCCATTAAAAAAATAAATAACATACATACGTAACAAATGAAAATTACAATCATCAATATTGATGTAAAAATTGCAAAATAAATCACTCATAGGAAAGATTTATAACATAAACCCTCATTCCAATCAGGTGCTCACCGGCCCTATGCATATACATCTAACAAGTTTCACGTCTAAAGATGGGGATGTCAAAAAATCTTCATTGCTATAGTTTTCATGTATTCAGTTCAGGGCCAAAAAGGAAATTTGAAAAGGTATCAAAATGATTCTTTAACCCTACATGTAAACTAAATGACGTGGGTCATTTCCCTTCTCCAGTGAGATAAATGTGGTAAAATATATGATGCCTCAATTTACATTTAGCCTTACCCACATCAGAAGCATCTCAATGTCTCAAAAAGATGATGCCAGTAGTATGATACAAAACATAGTACCGAGGCTTGAGCATAGACCCATTGGGCAAGATTGTTTTATCTTCCCTAACTCTTATGCCCTGTACACACGGTTGGATTTTCCGACGGAAAATGTGCGATCGGAGTTTGTTGTCGGAAATTCCGACCATGTGTGGGCTCCATCGGACTTTTTCCATTGGATTTTCGACACACAAAGTTTGAGAGCAGGCTATAAAATTTTCTGACAACAAAATCCAATCGCGTCAATTCTGACCGTGTGTGGCCAATTCCGACGCACAAAGTGCCACGCATGCTCAGAATAAATTCCGAGCCGGAACTGCTCGGTCTGGTAAAATTAGTTTTCTAAATGGATATAGCACTTTCGTCAGGCTGCAATGTTTTAACACACTCTGTTCTTCTTTATAACGCTAGAAGAATGAAGTATTTTTGCTGCTCATATTCACACAGACTTCTCACAAACCTATTTATTTATTATTTCTGTTGATTTCATCAATATAATATTTGTATTTGTCACATCTGACTCAAATTTTTTTTTTTTTTTTTGGTTAGTATTTTTTTTCAAGCCTGATCTTTTTATTTTTTTTAACTCCAGAATATTTTTGTGTGTGTTTTGTGTGTCAAATTACAACAACACCATTATTATCTTGTATTATTTAATCTCAAGGAGATTGTTTGGTGTTGGTGTCTCTTGTTAATTTCACATTGTAGTTTTGAAATGTACCTGCCTCCTCACCAACAAACTGTCCTTTTTGAAGGAAAACACACATAGGCGAGTATAATTGAAACAAAAAATCCTTTATTAAGGGATATGAACCAAACAAAGAGGGAGGCAACGCTGGAGAAACAGCAGAAATTGTCGAAGTTTTTGGCCCCCAGGGAAGACATCAATTATTTCCAACCAAAATTGGTGGCCTGAGGAGTCCATATCTAAGGGAGTACAATCTGGTTCAGAAGTTCAAGAGATCCTGAACAGCAGCAGATGACATCTGTGTCCCCAGGCTGTGGTCATACAAGAGCCTGCATCTTTTGTCAGACCAGACTGAACCCAGGTCATCACTCTCTGGTCTTCCTTCCACGCTTCCTTCCATACTGTGTCTGTGGTGGTGGAGTTGTGGCAGGAGGAGGAGGAGGAGGATGATGTAACTTACACAGGTGGGTATTGGGTGTGATTTCACCCCTCACTCCCTTAGTTAAGGCTTTATAAAGAAGGTCCTCACACATGAGGAATAATCTAAATAACCACGCTCAGGATTGAATTGTTAAACTACTGAAAGTAAGATAATAAACTTTATATAATATCCACAAATTAAAATATTAGAAATCAAATAAAAATTAAGCTTGAGTGATAATGTCAGAGAAAAAAGTCCCAAAACCAAATCATTGGTGCATGAAAAATTGAAAAAAAAAAAAAAAGACAATAAATGTCATAGAACTGTGTGTATAAAAAATGTTGATAGCAAAGACAAAAATTCCTGAAGCGAAATCAATGTTCACACGGTGATAAAAATATCATCAACACACACCCAGTGAGGAATCCACCACCTGTAAAATTAAGTGCTTACCAGAGGCAAGCTATTTATCAGCTTGTAAGGAATATCCACTCATTAGGGAACACCACATTCGATCTCCTCACAGAGAGAGGCAGACAGGAACCCTCCATCCAATGTATCCATGTATTCAGCAGAGAGGACCCTGAGGGATAAAAAATGAATTGTCCATAGTGTAAATCCGCATATAATATTTATTAAAAAAGAATATATCCACTTACATCAAGGAGTGCAGATAAAAACATGAACCGAAGATAAAAGCATCCGGCCGGCCTGCATGCGCCCGTTCGAGACAAGATAGAAACGATGACGTCAGTGCATCAGCCTTCCGACGTATGTTTCGTCCTAATGGACGTCATCATGGGAACACATGATGACGTCTATTAGGACAAAACGTATGTCAGAAGGCTGACGCACTGACGTCATCATTTCTATCTTGTCTCGAATGGGCGCATGCAGGCCGGCTGGCTGCTTTTACACCCCATAGGGGATGGTTGCCTTGGGGACCACCGGCTTCACCAACTCCAGCAGTTTTTCCAGCGCTGCCTGCCTCTTTTGTTTATTGTTGTATTGGGGGTGTTTGATCTTCCACAGACAGGGCAGCTCCCTGAATTTGTCTATGAACAGGGGGAGGAAGTTGTGGTCATTGAAGCCATCCATTTTATCTGCAATGCACAAGACAAACCCTAATGTCAGGCTAAAGTCTCCTAATCTTGTCCCAATATAGGCCTCAATCTAGAAGCAGTATAGGCCCAAGTTTAAATCTTACCTTCGTTATCACGATCGGTGCCTCAGATTTTCCTTCCTCCGCTCACAGATCACCATGGGGTGTAATAGGGACTTGGAAAACATCCAGAAAAACATCAATGATGTTAAAAACAAAATGAAGAACATCATTGATGTTTTAGGGAGAGTTTAAAACCCCTCAAAATCCCTAATGTAGTTGACTTTTTTTCCCCAAAAAATTGTGGCACCTTTTTTTACATAGCGTCAAAAAGCCAAATTTTGAAGATGCACACAGTGTGTCAACATGTGTTGTCTGCCATCACGGGAGATCAATGTAGGCGTTTTGGGGGTGCAACCCCTTCCTCAATAATAAAGTAGCTGAGAAGAAGGAGTTGCACCCCCAAAACACGTCCCTTGATCCCCCATGATGGCAGGTAGCACATGTTGACATTCGGCAATTTGTGTGCATCTTCAAAATTTGGCTTTTCCAGGGGTGACTTCACCCCATCTGAACGCAATATCAAACACAGTTTATAAATACTCATGTCTGATATTGCCTTCAATTTTGAACAAAGTTGAACTTTGTAAGTTCCAGATTTGTGTATTTCTTGTTGGTTTGAAAAATGCCTGTTTTACCTTAAATGGACATTTCTACTTTTATTAATGTGACCCAAAAAAAGTTATACAACAAACATGTTGGTTTGTTTTAAAAACCTTTTATAAATGCACATTTGATTGTGCTTGTATTAAAAAGATTGATAATCAAGAATGTGTGGATTATATTTTCAATGCTCCAAAACTTTTGTTTTGGTAAAATTGGTGTTTTCTATGTCAATGGGGGTTATTTCCCAAGGGCAAATCCACTTTGCACTACAAGTGCAGTTTCAGTGCAGTCTCAAGTGCACTTGTAGTGCAAAGTGTCTTTGCCTTTAGTAAATAACACCCAACAGTGCTTTCTAATGTTACACAATTTTCAGGACTCCCCAAATTTATGTCAGGGTCAGCTAAAAGAAACACAAGCAGTAAATGTCACCAAATATTTTAGTAGTTAAAATCATTTTTTTATTTAAAAAAATCTCAGACATTGTCTGGCATATTGATGGCCCCCTACCCGCAAAGTATTCAAGGTATCTTAGACGGACCTCGTGGGCACTCGGGGGGGGCAAGCCAGGACAGCCAGATTCAAGCGCCGTCAGGGTTGGTTCATTTACATGAATTCCGGCCTCAGGACCAACTGAGGCAGCATAGTTGGCAGAATTTCGCCTTAAAAAGTTGTGGAGAACACAGCACGCCAGAATGATATGATTCAGTTTATACTCTGCCATGTGTATGGGTGTAAGAAATAGGCAGAACCGGCTGGTCATGATTCCAGTGGTGTTCTCCACCACTCTTCTGGCTCTGGCCAGCCGGTAATTAAAAACCCTCTGGTCTGGGGTGAGGGTCCTCATTGGGAATGGCCGCATAAGATGGTCCCCCAGCGCAAACGCTTCATCCGCAACTAAGACGAATGGGAGTCCTTCCACATTGTCTTCTGGAGGTGGCAAGTCCAAGATGCCATTCTGGAGATGCCTGTAGAATTCGGTCTGGGCGATGACTCCACCATCTGACATCCGGCCATTCTTCCCCACGTCCACATACAGGAACTCATAAGTAGCCGACACCACTGCCAACATCACAATTCTATTGAACCCTTTATAGTTGTAATAGTATGACCCCGAGTTGGGTGGTGGGATGATGTGGACGTGTTTCCCATCAATTGCCCCTCTGCAGTTAGCAAAGTCCCACCGCTGGGCAAAGTGGGAGGCCACAGTCTGCCATTCCTGTGGGTTGGAAGGAAACTGTTGAGTCAAACAAGAAAAATAAATTAATCATTTTGCACATAAACATGGAAAGCAGATTAGACACAAACATTCTTGGCCAACATTTATAACATTTATTTTAAGGAGTATTTAAAGACAATGGTATAAGGTCCACCTATCAGATCCCCCCCCTCTCATGGACCATTTTTTAAATTTTATGGGGGGATGTTTTGGACAGGTAACCCTCTCCACTTCATTGAGAGATGAATGTCTAAATAATGTGGATTACTTTGGTCAGCCCCTCCTTACTTACATTATTGTCAGCCCACTGGACAGGTAAGAAGTGTCATAATACAAAGAGGTAAATACACACTGTACACATTTTAGCACATTTTTACATTCTGCTATTACCTATCAAGATAATAATTGGATACACACAATTTAAACAGTACCATTTGAAAGTATTCAGGGAGGCCCTTGCACTACATGCTTTGGGGAACTCATCCATAATTCTGACCACTAAAGAGGTGGGTATATTGTGTATGGGTTTGGCAAAGTCAGCAGATAGGTGATTGGTATCAGCTGAGTTAGCAGTTGGGGGGAGGAAGGGTTCCAAAAGATTTTGGGAGACCAACAAAAAAAAGCCTCTGGCACTCTGTTTGAATTTAAAGCACAAATCACAATTTTACACATTTTAGGGGGTATTTAGGGTAAAGCACTACTATGGAGCTGACAAAATGCATTGTTAAGTGACTACACAAGGTGAATATAGGCCAGGAGAGCATGCTGGGGAGGTAAGTGAAGGCAAATATGCATGAAGGACAAAAAAAATTACATAAACAGGGCGGCACAGTGATGTAGTGGGTAGCACTCTCGCCCAGCAGTAAGAAGGTTCGCTGGTTCGAATCCCGACCACGACACTACCTGCCTGGAGTTTGCATGTTCTCCCTGTGTCTGCGTGGGTTTCCTCCGGGTACTCCGGTTTCCTCCCACACTCCAAAGACATGCTGGTAGGTTAATTGGATCCTGTCTAAATTGGCCCTAGTATGTATGAATGTGAGTTAGGGACCTTAGATTGTAAGCTCCTTGAGGGTGTAGGGACTGATGTGAATCTATAATGTATATGTAAAGTGCTGCGTAAATTGACGGCGCTATATAAGTACCTGAAATAAATAAATAAATAAATAAATAAATAAATAAATAAATAAAAATCCAGCATGCATGAGGACAAAGGGGACATTTACAGCATATTACAATCATGGTGATTAGGGAATGATGAAAGAAATATAATACATTAGTAAACATTAAATACAATAAAATGTGATGTTAAAGGATACAAATCTTACCTGCCTGCTAATATAAGGGGTCAGCAAAGCCAAAAAACGGTGAAATACGGGGTCCGTCATCTGGAGAAAGTTCCTGAAATCATCAGGATTATTCTCACGGATATCACGGAGCAAAGGCATATGACAGAACTGGTCACGCTGGAGCAACCAATTCTTGGTCCATGAACTCCTCCCCACCCTGTTCATGGACTGGGCTTGTGTCAAGGTAAGGACCCCAACACCAAGCCCCCGCACAGCACGAACTCTACGAGGAGTACGTATATGCAACATGGCTAGAAAACGGTCGGCTGCTCAGAACAAAGTAACAGAACGCACTGAAGAACAGCAAGGCCTGTGAAGAGCGACCTGAAAATCAGTAACGAACGAACACAATGACAAGTCAATTGTACTTGCTGCACGCACTGAAGACCAGATACAAACCCACAAGCACAAACTGAACAGCAGAAAACGATCTGAAAGCCACGAGTCTGAAAAAGCGCAAATCGTCTCTCACCAAACTTTTACTAACACGAGATTAACAAAAGGAGCCCAAAGGGTGCCGCGCTTGGTTCTGAACTGCCCTTTTATAGTCTCGTTGTACGTGGTGTATGTGACCGCGTTCTTGGCGATCGGAAATTCCGGCAACTTTGTGCGACCGTGTGTATGCAAAACAAGTTTGAGCCAACATCCTTCGGAAAAAATCCATGGATTTTGTTGTCGGAATGTCCGATCAATGTCCGATCATGTGTACGGGGCAATAGACTTTGGCTTGACTAGTTCAATGAATTTGTATCAATCTATCTTGATTGAATAGACCTAGGTTGCCTAAAAACAAATTCTGGTCTCTCTTTAATAAGTACCAATATTTATTGAGAATCACCATAACAACCTGATGAGGGCAAAACATATTTAGTGATAATATGGATAGAACATTCCTCCTTCAATATTTTGAAATTAACTTTTTGAATACAAGTCTATAATTCACCTCCATTACAAAGCTGTTTTTCAATTTTTAGTACTTTGATACTTTGACTGACTATTTAAATTACCCGGTCATGTAACATTGCATTCAAATGAATTTTATATTTTTTTTTTTAGATAGATAGAGCTTTCTTTAGGTAATATTTCATCACCACTGGGGTTTTATTTATTTTTTTTCCAAATTGTTGTTTATTGTGAATAAAAGTCATGGTACACAATAGCGATACAGAATGAAAACATACAAGGATTAATACAATGTTGTGGTATAGAGTAAGTGATACAATAAGCTCCATTTTTGTATTATAAACTTTGATGAACTTTTATACTTCGGAACTGAAGTATGGTATAACAGTAAGAAATCATAAACGAGTATTGAACAGTCGAACAGGGGCATCTATGCCTTGAATTAGTGTATTGAGTACATTTTTGTTACTGGGGTTCTGTTAGGTCTCATTATGTTTAATAACGTAGCCTAATGATGTATTCCAACGAGCTTGTCTAAGTTACTACAAGCCGTTCTGTTCCCTAATAGATAGACTTTTTAATAATGTGGGTTAAGATCAGGGGTCTTCAGGGATTATGGCTACAATTGAGAATGTGTATAGACTCGTTCAGTCTGAAGCTAAACTGATGTTTGTTTATCTGGGCTCGATGGGTTATCTGTATATAGAAGTTCGCTGATGATTGAGCATTACTTCTAAATGGGTTAATGTGTGGTAGGATTGCGGTCACCGGACCACTAGCAATCCTTTGAGGGGTTAGTTAGAAAGGCATAAAATATGTAGATTGGGAAATGGAGATTGTGGGTTTGGGAAGAATAGTTCCAAGGAGAAGGTGTAGGGTGTGTTGGTGAGAATGGGAACGTCATCCCTAGCAACATGTAGCAATCCCGTAGGTGGGGGAGGGTAGTAAAGAAGGGAATGATAGAGGGAATAGCGAGGTTGGGGGAGTTAGTTTGATAAAGTAGGTATTAATGTTTCCTCCTCCGACTGGGCCACGAAAGCCAGCGTAAGTCCTTAGGACATTAGACCAGCATATTTGTCTGTGGTTTGGAAATGTTGCCAGCAAGACCAGATATTCCTGAATTTGGAGGGCGTATCTTTGGCTTGATGGACCAGTTCCTCCATTTCTGCTATTTTAGTTATTCGTTTGAGCCAACCAGCTATAGTGGGGGGTTTGGAGGACTTCCAGACAGTCAGAATGCACATTTTAGCAGCGTTTATCAGGTGTAGAGCAAGAGAGCGATGGTAGTCCTTTTTTGGGATGGAGGAATGGTGTAGCAGCATTTGGGCTGGAGAGAATTCAATTTGGTATGTGGTAATGTCAGTGGTAATGCGATGGACCTCTTTCCAGAAAGGTTGAATGGATGGGCAGGACCACCATATGTGGATAAGGGAACCTTCTCCCTCTGAGCATCTCCAACAAGTGGAGGGGATATTGGGGGAAATTTTGTGAAGTTTAAGCTGAGTCTTGTACCACCTAGAGAATACTTTGAAACCATTTTCTTGCGCCGACATATTGATTGATCCTTCGTGGATATAGGAGTATATATTTTCCCACTCTTCTTCTGATAGGTTTATCGATAATTCTCTTTCCCAACTGCGGGTGGCTATGTTAGATTTAGGATTGTGTTCAGAGAAAAGGAGAGCGTATATATCTGAGATCACATGTCTTTGCGGTTCCGTTTTGGTACACAGTAGTTCAAAAGGTGTGAGTTGTCTGGAATATTCGGAGCTTTTGTGCGGGTGGTTAAGAAAGTGACGTATTTGAAAGTATGTCCATAATGGGAAGGGACGTCCAGACGTATGTGTAGGTAAGTTAGGAATGTTTAGAAAGGTTTGTCCGGAGAAGAAATGTTCTGCCCGTAAAGCCGTGTGGGGCCAGTAGTCTGTAAGGAATGTAGCCGATAGACCCGATGGGAAATCTGGATTGTTTCGGATTGGTGTCATTGGGCCTGGTGTGGAGGAAATGTGATGTTTACGGCACGCTATTCTGAAGGAACTGAGCGTGGTGGAGATCAAGGGATGTTGATTGCATGTCAGGAGGACCTTTAACGAGGAGATCCAAGGTAGTTGTCGGATAGGTATTGAGGAAAATTCGTTTTCAATTTGTGTCCAGGCTTTCGTGTGGGAGTGGACGTTCCAGTCAACAATTCTGGACAATTGGCAAGCCCAGTGGTATTTGGTAATGTCTGGGAGAGCTATACGTCCTTTCAGTTTGGGTAGGGTTAGCCTATCAAAGCTGAGTCTAGGGCGGTCCTTGCCCCACATGAAGTCGTTACATGCCTTGCAGTATGAGGTAAAGAAGGCTTTCGGTAATTTAATGGGGATTGTTTGCAAAACATATAATATTCTTGGTAGAATGTAAATTTTAATAATTGATGCCCTCCCAAACCAAGAGAACATTCCTGACGACCAGAACTTTAGGTCCTTTTGAATATGTTGGAGGATTGGCAGATAGTTTCTGGAGTATAGGTCAGATAGGCGAGCCGGTAGGTGGATCCCAAGATATGTAATCGCATCTCGGTTCCATCTGAAGGGGAAGTTAGATTGACAGGTTATAAGGGTCTCCTTCTGTACGGAAATATTCAGGGCTTCCGATTTTGCAAAGTTAATTTGTAGGTTAGTCAATGAGTTAAATGTGGCAAAGTCCTTAAGTAAGTTGGGTAATGTAATGTGTGAATCTGTCTAGAATAAGAGGATGTCGTCCGCGAAGGCGGACAGTTTGTATGTGTTGTTGGAGACTGACACTCCTTTGATGTCCGGATTGGACCTTAGTCGCTGGAGAAGTGGTTCCAGCGTGAGGACAAATATTAAGGGTGAAAGCGGACATCCCTGGCGGGTCCCGTTTGATATGGAGAAGGCACTCGACAGGTGGCCATTGACACGGACCTTTGCGGTTGGGGAGGCATAAAGGGCCATTATAAATTGTAACATGCGGTCTCGTATTCCAATCATTTTGAGTACTTCAGACATATAGTCCCATGCCACCCTTTTGAATGCCTTCTCCACATCCAGAGATAGAAAAAACCCTTGTTGTTGGGTGGAGGTTAACCATTTGTGTAAATTGATTGCCTTGGTCGTGTTGTCTCTCGCCTCTCTACCAGGTATAAAGCCCACCTGGTCTAGTGAGATGAGTTTGGGTAGTAGGGGCAAGAGACGGTTAGCCAAGACCTTGGCGTAAATTTTGAGGTCAACATTTAATAAGGATATTGGTCGATAATTAGATACCGTAGCTGTGTCTTTGCTTGGCTTAGGAATTACAGCTATGTGTGCTGTCAGCAGGTCTCGAGGTGGGGGGTTGTAAGAAGATAGGGAGTTGAACGCAGTCAGGAAGTGTGGTTTGAGGGTTTCAATGAATGTTTTGTAATATCCTGTCGTCAAACCATCGGGCCCAGGACTTTTGCCTGGTTTCAGTTGTTTGAGTACCATGTTTATTTCTGCGGATGAGATAGGTTGTTCTAAGTCAGTAGCTGCTTCAATAGATAGGGGTTCAGGACTGTATTGCGTGAGGAAGTCTCTGATGGATTTTGTTCTTTGAGTGTTATCTGTCTGTGGGTTTGTGGGGTGTAGATTGTATAACTGAGTGTAATAGTGTACAAACTGATCTGCTATTTGGTCGTTTGATACTATTTTTTGCCCTTTAGCGTCTGTTATTGAGTGGATCATTGTGGATGCTTTCTTGGTTCGGAGAGCTCTTGCTAAGATTTTACCGGACTTATTGCCATAGTCATAGAATACTTTTTGGGAGATTATATAATTTCGTTTCGTTTGCTTGTTTAGAGCTTCTAGAAGGTCAGTCCTGGCTTGGAGTAGTTCTGGAAGGGATGTTAGTGCTTGGGAATTTTTATGGGCTCTTTCCAGTGCTTGAATACGGGAAGTCAGTTTAGTAATGTGTGCCTGTTGGTCTTTTCTTCGTTTCGCCGAGATTGCTATTAGTTCCCCCCGGATGGTACTTTTATGAGCCTCCCATCGCATCATGGGTGAAACACCAGGGGAGTCATTTTCCTGGAAGTATAGCGAGAGGCGTTTGTGTATGTCAGTTGTTATGGTTGTGTCTGTAAGGAGCGAGGGGTCCAGGCGCCAAATTAGGGATCTGGGAGGGGCATCTGTGAATTCAAGGGTCATGGATATAGGGTGGTGATCCGAGAGAAACAAGGGATCAATGGTGGCTTTGATTAACATCAGCAGGTCCCTTTGTGATAGGAATAAGTAGTCAAGTCTAGAGTATCGGTTATTTGGAGCCGAGTAAAATGTGAAATCTTTATCATTCGGGTGAAGTGTACGTCATGAGCCATGTAGTGACAGTGCCTTTAGTTGTGTTTTAATGGCTCGTAACGCACTATAAGGCATAGCTGAGGTACCTGCCGAGGTATCGTGTAGGGTGTTCAGAGGGACGTTGAAATCCCCTCCTAGGACAAGAAGGCCTTCCTGGAACGAAGAGAGTTTTTGTAGAGTGGATTTGAAGAAGGGGACCTGTTTTGTGTTGGGTGCGTATATATTGGCGAGGGTGATATGTTTACCAAATAGCGTGCCTTTCACAAAAAGGTAGCGCGCGTCCTCATCTGCGTAGGTGTCTTTGATTTGAAACGGGCAGTTTTTTGCGAGTAGAATAGAGACTCCTTTGGTTTTTGTTGAGTGGTTAGTTGCGTGAAAGAAGGTCGGGAATCGATAGAGAGTTTTGGGATGGAGTCTGTTCTGAAATGGGTCTCTTGAAGACAATGTCCGCATTATTTTTTTGTAAAGAAAGAAGTAATTGAGAGCGTTTTTCTGGTAGGTTAAGGCTTCGTACATTTAGGGATATTATTTTGATTGTTTTATGTTTGGTGCGCGACATTTGCGGCCTAATGTTGGGATAGTTCAGGTCTTGGAGTGTTAGCGAACAGAGAGATGAGGTTGTTGTATTGGTATGGTGGCCCATCGGAGGAGGAGGGATGGAGTAGGGAGATGGGAACTAGAGAACAGAAAATTTGTGTCCTATGTAGAGAGGTTTTGGTACAGGATAGGGGGGTAGAACGAGGAGAGAGGTTAGGGGAAAAAGTTGTGTATGTTTGTCAATCTCAATCGGGGGGCGTCTTTGGACGCGGATATTGAGGTGTGCCCGATTGGGAGGTGATCGTTTCCGGTGAGTAGCGAGAACCTGCTCGCTAGTCCGCGTGGAGTATATACCTGTGTTCAGGTATATCCGGAGTGTGTCATTGGCGATAGGCAATATCAGATGTATATATATATCGAAATTTATAAAGTGAAACGTCACTGAGGGGGGGGGGGCAGCTGTAGTCAGTCATAAGAGGTGAGGGTCGAAGAGGAGTTGCTATCCGCTGGACAGAGAGGGATGTGATATAAGCAAGATGAAGAGGTCAGGGAGGGTAGCAGACTAGTGATGGGGTTAACCCGGAAGCCGTAAGGTTAGGTGGTCGAGATATAGAGTGCATGTGAAAGAATGGTCTGAGAGAGGGAGGTATTTCATGCATGGGGTAGAGCATATAGGTTGGAGTGGGATTGTACTCTGTGTGATCAGTTAGTATACCCAGTAGGTGTGTGAGTAAATTTTATTTTTATTTTTATTTTTGTATTATTTTTTTTTTTTTTTTAATTTTTCACCCCTATATGCCCCCAATCAACTGAAAAAAAGAAAAAAAAAGAGGGGATTGCAGACTACATAAAGCGTTTATCAACAAGATGTAATAATAAGTCCTAAGCAACCCTTAACAACAGCTAGGAACTAATGGTGTGTGCGAAACAAGACACAACAGACTGGTATCTCATGTAAGATTTGCGTTCATCGTTATCCTACCTAATAGGATTTGATATAGTTTTCACCTTGTTCGTGAGGTAAGCGAGTCAGGGTCCTGTGCCATGTCCTGCTGTGGGTCAGAAAATGTGTAGGGTATCTGAAGCTGAGTAAGCCTGTTGTCCTTTCGGTTATTGGAGGGATAAGAACTGGATTAAAAAGTTTGAGGCAGGAGTGTGTGTGATCCAGTTATCAAGCGTGCCATGCGTTCCATAGGGTTTGTTACTTCTAACTGGAAGAGTTATGGGCCTGTTGGGTATCCGTCAGTTATCTGATCATGGGGATACTAGATGTTGGCAGATGGGGGTGTAGCATGTGTCGTAAATGTGTGTTGGGGTCTTCAAGTTGTAGTGTCTGCCTGGCGTAGCACTATAAACATGGAATGTTTTTGAAGATAGTATCCATTTAGAACGAGAGCAGCATCTGGGGAGTCGCTCTGTTTAAATGAATAGAATTTTTCCCTTTCCCTTTGCAAGGGAAAAAGAAAAGGGGAGTTCAATTCTGCTGGGGTACATTTTGTAAGTTGGAATCGGTTGGCTCCTCAGCCACCCTTGTAGATTAATGTCATGGGATGGGAAGAGAAGAGAACCCCCTGCAAAAGTGGGAGGCGTCTGAAAGAAGTTAGAAACACAGGGGGAAGTCCGTATGTAACATAAGGGTGTAATCCCATTTGCATGTAAGTGGCTCAGCTGAGGATGTGGGTGTTAAGTACCCTTCAGAGCAGCCCCCTCAGCGCCGGGATGTTGGTATATTTGAGTAAGCAAGTATCGGTGGAACAGGGGACACATTATGTCTGAACCTTAATCTGGGTACCCCAGCGTCTATTCCTGAGGAATGCAGTGAGTCGTATAGTATCATAGATAGTGATGATCCGCAGGGGTCCAACCTCCCTGACTGTAAACCAGGGGGTGGATGGGCATGAGTAGATATTGGGACTAGTGCCACATTTAGGCGTGTAGTCTCTCATGTCGAGAGCTGTTTGTGTGGAGACAACCAATGACAACTGGTCATTATGTGCAGGATCAGAAATGCATATGTCTGTCCGCGAGGACTGTTACAGCCTGCAGAGGGGTGTTGATATATTATGTAACGAGTTTGTATAGACCCGCGGATCATCACCCCTACCACCACTTATTATGCACATCTAGATCATTAACGGAAAAGTAAAACGTCATGCGAGAGAAAAAAAAAAAACTATTTTTGTAAAATAAAAAACAAAAACACACCCCAGTCTCCCCTTCCTCCACCCTTGAGCAAGGGGGGGCAGGGGGTAAGGATAAGGAAGGATACACGTTGAGCACAGCTTTGTCTATAGTAAATGGCCTGTGAAGTGCAGGAGGATATGTCCGTTATCTTCTTAACGTCCATTAGCTCCTGAGAAATAGAGATTGTTGGACTGTTCCGTTCTTTCGTGTGTGGCAGAAGTGCATAAGTCTGCATCATGTTCTACGGGGAAGGGCTTACCGTAAAAGTCTTGTAAACTTTTTGTGTGTCATGGTAGGCAGGGATGAAATCTTAGGATGTAGGGGTGATATGTTGATAGTGTATGGGGTGAGCGAGTCATTACAATAATCCGGAGGACCTTTGAAGATAGTAGTTGAAACCTGGAGGATTGAAGGGTAACTGCGTGTTGAGTCAGCTGGGTATTTCAAGAGCTATCACTTAGCGGTCTCGACACGCTCTCCTGGATTGTGGGGCTTTCGATGGGCTGGAGCCGTGGTTCGGTCTTGGCGCTGGATGAAGCGGTCGAGTCTCAGACGGGGAGCGCTGTCTTCTGTAGCGGTGAGTCTGGGTTTCCATGGGTTCGCTGTGTGGTGGGATGTTTCTTGAGGCCGGGGGACGGAACTCCGCGTACCACTCGGGCACTTCTGTGAAGGGTATGTCTAGGGTTTCACAGAAATGCCTCAGATCCTCTGGCACTCTGAGGAGTGCGGAGCGGCCTTGTGACGAAGCTGACAGGCAGAAGGGGAACTTCCACCTGTATGAAATCCCCTTGGTACGCAGGACTTCCAGAAGAGGGTGCAGTTCTCTTCGACGTTGCAGCGTTATAGTAGAGAGGTCTTGGAACAGACGAATGGCCGCACCATTATGTGAAATCTGTGCATGGGTGCGGGCTTTTCGTAGAATGTCCTCTTTTAGCTGGTAGTCGATTATGTTGCAGATCACATCCCTAGGTGGGTCTGAATCTCTACCCCGTGGACGAAGGGCACGGTGGATTCGTTCCATACCTATTGGAGTGGTGGGGGGCTTTTCCAGGAGGTTGTCAAATAAGCAGGTCACTTCTGCTTGCAGCTGGTCTGCTTCTATTGTTTCGGGTAGGCCTCGTACACAGAGATTATGGCGTCTGCCGCGGTTGTCTAAATCTTCCATGTGGCGATTCAGGTCCCGTAGCTGCAGGGTATGAGTGTCCAGGACCTGACAGGTTCGTCTTAGCACATTAGAGTGGGTTGTGGTTGTCTTTTCCACGTCTTGAACCCTGCCTGCAATCGATTGGATGACGATCCTGAGGTCCATGATTGCGGCTGTCAGTGCCGCCGTGAGGGTGTTTTTAATGTCAGTAGCCACGGAATGGAGATCGTGCAGGCTGGGGTGTGAGTGCGGTGTGAGGATTACCGCTCCATTGTCTGGGGAGGGGTTGGTTCCTGCCGTCTGGCCTGATGTCTGAGGTGAGCCTCGTGTGGGCGCCATGTTGCCGGATTGTGACTGGAACATTTCTGGAATATTCTGGCTAATCCTGCCAGTTAATTCCCGGGGCGATCTGGAGCGGGAAGCGGAGGAGCTGCGGGAAGAAGTTCCCATGGTTCTCGGGTGTGCAGGCGAGCAGTAAACCTCTGTTTCAGTCAGATTATCCCCTCTGTCAGCGGGACCGTAGAATTCAAGCTGCCATCTTCTCCAGAGGTCAGGCCATGCCCCCCTTTATTTTTTTATTATATAAAGGAAAAGGACATAAAATGTTGGAAATGAAACTGTTTCCCTCACATTCTGTTAAAATGAAAATACCAGGACAGTATGAACACCCCCAAAATGATACCTTTTTGTAAAGTAAATGCTTTAAAGTGATATAATTTTTTTTGTAATTCTAGTAAATAAAAAGCATGCCGGCATTGAGAGGGATTAAATCATAGAGCTTGGTAGCAATGCACTAGATACAGCACACACAGGTCATACACAAAGGATGGAGATGGGAAGGGGGTTAAAGTACAGATCATAAACAGTAGAAGGATGGAGTTGAAAGGCTTATTTCCGGCATACTTGGTCCGGCGGACCAGAGTCCGCCGGACAATCCGATCGTGTGTAGGCTTCGGCAGACTTTTTTTCCCCAAAAGTCCGCCGGACCTAGATTTGAAACATGTTTTAAATCTTTCCATCCAACTCAGTTCCTGACGGAAAGTCCGTTCGTCTGTATGCTGGTCCAACGGAAAGCCCGCTCGTCTGTATGCTGGTCCGATGGACCAGATGCGAAGCAAGGGCAGGGTATTGCATCTCGCGCTTGCTGCAATAGGAAAAACAAATTTTCCTATTGTGGCGAGCGCGGGGCATACCAGGCCCTTAGGTCTGGTATGGATTTTAAAGGGAACCCCCTACGCCGAAAAAACAGCGTGGGGTCCCCCCTAAAATCCATACCAGACCCCGATCCGAGCACGCAGTCCGGCCGGTCAGGAAAGGGACAGCACCGGGTGATGTTGACCATGCCCCCTAAAACGTCACAGTCCCAGCATGCCCAGGGACTGTGACAGCATAAGGGGGCGGGGTCTCCGCCTATATAAGTCACAGTGGAGCGCTCAGAGAGCAGTCCAGCCGGAGAGACCGTTGTGTCAACATCTGGAGAAGAGAAGAGGGAAAAAGCCAAGAAGACAAGAAGCCAGAAGTCCGGGCCTCCGCTGGCAAAAGAGCGGCATGAAGACAGTGGAGGAGCCAGCAAAAGAACTGGAACTCCAGGAGAAGAGGCCAGAGAGAGCGAAGAAGAACCAACCGGATGCCGAGAGAAGAGGAACCGGAGGGTCCCCCGAAGCCGGAGGAAGACCCCCCCGGAGCTGTCTAATAAATTATTTTAAAAACCTGTGTAGTGTGTTTTATTATTGACACTTTTTCCCTAGGTGAATGGGTAGGGGTACCATGTACCCCATACTCATTCACATAGGGTGGGGGGCCGGGATCTGGGGGCCCTCTTATTATAGGGGCTCCCAGATTCCGATAAGCCCCCCCCCGCTCACAGACCCCGACAACCAATGGCCAGGGTTGTCGGGAAGAGGCCCTTGTCCTCATCAACATGGGGACAAGGTGCTTTGGGGTGGGGGGCCCCGTAGGGTGTCCCCCCTCCCCCAAAGCACCCACCCCCCATGTTGAGGGCATGGGGCCTGGTACAGTTCAGGAGAGGGGGCACTCGCTCATCCCCACCCCCTTTCCTGACCGGCTGGGCTGCGTGCTCGGATCGGGGTCTAGTATGGATTTTAGGGGGGACCCCACGCCATTTTTTCGGCGTAGGGGGTTCCTTTTATAATCCATACCAGACTTAAGGGCCTGGTATGTCCTGCGACGGGGCTCACAAGGTGTCAAACTCACCGATAAAAGCAGCGAGATTGACTTCCTTTTCTAGTCCCGTCGTACCTGAGTCATGTTCAAAATGAACAGACTTGTCCGTGTGTGGGCAAGTCCGTTCATTCTGAAAGTCCGCCCTAACTCTGGCGAAAGTCCGTCGGAAAGATGGCCGGACTTAGCCTGCCGGAAAGTCCTGTCGTGTGTAGGCAAGTCTGTCCATTCAGGTAGTCCGACAGAAAGTCCGGCGGAAAGACCGTCGGACCAAGTCTGCTGGAAAGTCCGCTTGTGTGTACGAGGCATAAGAGTTCAGATGTGTGGGATAGATGAGCTGAAGAGCTGAATGGTTAATATACAGGTCACATACAGGGTAACAATGGACTTGAGATGTGTAGGGAATAAAGGGGTGGGAAATTAAAAAAAAAAGTATTTGAACTCTTCTTTGAATGGATCACAACAATCTCATGGTACAGAACCTTTTGGATTCATTCTGCACTCACTAACTGTGAACTGAGCTGCACTAGGACAGCTCAAAGTAATAATAACTATAAGCACATATACAGCATACAGTAATCGGAATTAATCAGGTTAGCCAGGCGTATAGTCCATGGCTAAAGTATTGGCAGTCCTGGGGTTAATTAGGATCTGACAGTTCAGAGCATGTAAAGTGAGTTGGTGGAGCAGTGGATCTAGGAGGCGGCTGCTGTCCTCAGAGAGCTGGCTCTGTGGTATGCAAGAGAGGGTGAAGAAAGGAAGCACCACCTGAGTGCAGTATTAGTAGTGTCAGAGAAGACCAGCCAGTACTCAAGATGGCCGAAGGAGAAGTCGACCTGTGACCTCAGCCTGTCAGGGAAGACCAGGGAGTACTCAAGATGGCCGATGGAGAAGTTGACCTGTGACCTCAGCCTCTGCCAGAACACCTTCAGTGCACCTGTGTGCACATTACCAAGAGGCTATTTAAACTTGGTCTGTGCTTGCATCCAGTGCTGTCCATTCTACAGCGTTCCCGTATGTTCTTGCCTGCTTTACCTGTGATACCTGCACCTGTTTACCGACCCGGCTTGCCTCTGACTCTGCTACCTGCTGCCTGCATCTGACCCGGCTTGTTCTGACTCCGCATCGGCCTGCTCCTTCTACTACCACGTTGCCAGCCCATTGCCGACCCTGCCTGCATCCAGACTATGCTCCTGCCTCTGCTTCTGCTCCTGACGTTCCCGCCAGTGTTTGACCTGGCCTGCCTGACCTGCATCTTCCGCTCATTGGAGAACCCTGCTCCAGCACTGTGCCACCTGCCGTTGTTCTACATTACAGTGAAGACGAACTGTTTGGCACTTGTGCGACTCTGCACTTCTGCTCCTCCTGTCTACTCTATCAGGGGGCCAGAATCAGAGGAGCAAGAGAGTCCGTTCCCTGCATATCAGGCTCTACCATCAGGTACGTGACAGTAACGGACCCTCTCCTATGGATGAACTTTGCCAGCACCTGGCCGGCTTGGCACAAGCCGTCAAAGACCTACAGCAGGGCTACACTCAGCTAGAGGGACACCTACAGACCCTGACGGGCGCTGCAACTCCGCAGGGTCCACCTTTAGCATCAGCCTCCTCTCAGGGATGATCTTCTGCTCCTGCCATGGTCATGCTCCCACCTGAGCCCAGGGTACCTACCCCAGACCGGTTCCTGGGTGAACGCAGCAAGTTTAGAGCGTTTCGGAACGCATGTGAACTGTATTTTGCCCTTTAACCCCGCACATTCTCCTTAGAAGCTACCAAGGTCGGCTTTGTAATCTCCCTGCTACAAGGGGAGCCACAGTCCTGGGCCCACCGCCTTCTGGAACAGAAGGCCGAATGCTTATCCAACTTAACCTCTTTCTTCAGTGCCATGGCCCAGCTGTACAAAGATCCTCAGCAGATAGCTTCAGCCATAGCGGCCCTTCATGCACTTCAACAGGGTCATAGGGCGGTGAAAGACTACGTCTCTGAATTTCGATGATGGGCATTTGACACGAACTGGAACGACGCCGCCCTACGATACCAATTTCGTATGGGCCTCTCCGAACCACTCAAAGATGAGTTAGCGTGGGTAGGGGTTCCCCCTACCTTAGAAACCCTGATTGAGCTATCCATCCAGATCGATCGCCAGCTGAGAGAACGAAGACTAGAGAGAGCATCCACTCCATCCCGTCCAGTGTGGATGTTACCTCGGGTACCCAGCTCGTCCTATCCCGCTCCACCTGCTCCAGCCACTCCGGCTCCTGAAGCCCCGGAAGCTATGCAACTCAGCCTGCTGCGGCCCTCTCTTATTGTTGAAGAACGACAACACTGCCCGTTGCCGACCCTGCCTGCATCCAGACTACGCTCCTGCCTCCGTTTCTGCTCCTGACGTTCCCGCCAGTGTTTGACCCGGCCTGCCTGACCTGCATCTTCCGCTCATTGGAGAACCCTGCTCCAGCACCGTGCCACCTGCCGCTGTTCTAAATTACAGTGAAGATGAACTGTTTGGCACTTGTGCGACTCTGCACTTCTGCTCCTCCTGTCTACTCTATCAGGGGGCCAGAATCAGAGGAGCAAGAGAGGCCATTCCCTGCATAACAGGCTCTACCGTCAGGTACGTGACAAGTAGGTACGTTTAATGACACATAATAAAAAACACTTACAAGAGAGACATGAATAAAAAGCTCATCTGTAGATGGGCAATCCTGGTGAGTTGATCAGAATCCCAAAACTATACCTCTCACAAGTGTACAGATAGAGATAGCGGCGCTAATATGAATTGTGTAAAATAATGGGTCAGAGCAGCATAATGCCTATGACCCTCTACTTATACATAAAAATAATAATAGTGTCATGAAAAATATTATTTTATCATGAAAATAAATTTCTTTAACACCCAGTGAAAAGTATCACTATAAATAATAAATTACAAGAAATTAATGAATAAGTTCAACAGTTGTTTTTCAATCTTCTTGTGTGAAAAATCTTCTACTCTTCCACCACACCACCATGATAGTGACACCACTCCCTCTGAAGAGCGCACTCACCAGATTGTATAGCCTCCCACTCTCGTGTTTGGCAAAACAGCAATTGAACCACACCTGGGTTGCATGTGATGAACCGTGAATCCAATCAAGCCAGCTCCATATGTGAAAAAATGAATAAAGTGCTCCACATAGCGTGATACCATTTTGACAGATTTATTAAAATCACTTCAAACACACTTCAATGGTTACACTCACTTTTAAACTGAAACATAAAAGCCTTAAAAAAAAATCCACAGCAAGCAACAGGATCAGTGATCCAATGGTGCACTGCGGTCACAGCGGACCTGAAGTGTAAACTGGTGTATCTCTCACCCAACCTTCTAAGGCCCAGCCATCCGATCGGTGTAGTCCTCCTCAGACAGCGCCATCTGATGTCAGTGCGATGGAATGCAGTGTAACCATGCCCAAGACAATCCTGGTGAGTTCCTCGAGCTCCAGTCTGGATGCTGTGCCAGCAGTGTGAGGCTGCAGGTGGAAGCTGTTCAGCAGATGGTTCTCCTGTGGCCATCAGGGAGAAGCAGGGGCCGGCGTGGAGTGCACAGAAGGTGTGCGTGACGTCACGGATCGTCCAGCGGCTTCCGGGTACACTCCAGGGGGAGGGCTTACACCGAGGGAGTATTCAGGCAAAGAGAATGACATCGGGGGGGGGGCACATAGTGGTTGAAGGAATAATCATAAATCTGTAGAAAATATATGATATATATATATATATATATATATATATATATATATATATATATATATATATATATATATATATATATATATATAAAAATAAAATAAATTATAAAATACGATATATAAAAAATAAACTAAAAAATATATATAAAAAACAAGGGATTATGTGTGAAAAGTTATATAATTGAAACATATGCATGTATACACACACATATATATGCATGTACACATACGTACACATACACCTGTACACAACACACAAAATTTGATAAGGATTTTGGACAATGTGTATATAAATAATCAATACAAAAAATTATAATAATAAAAGATATATATAAAAGGTTTCTATATGTAGAGTTAAAAATAATAAGAATATGAAAGTGTGATAAGCAGAGGGAGGATAGTGCTGTATTGGGGGGGGGGTGTATATTTATATGAGTATGCCTGCACACAATGTGGTGTGTGCATATGTAAGAATGTACAAAATCAGAAGATGGAGGATAGACAGGGGGGTGGGCTTATTTGGGGGGGAGGGGAAAAAAGGGGATAGGGGCAAAAGGGGGAGGGGGGAAGAAGAAGGGTGGTATGGGGGGGCGGGGGAGGAAGAGTGGGGAGAAAGAAAAAGGAAGAGAAGAGGAAGAAAAAAGAAAGGGGGAAGGGGGGAAAGAGGGGGAAGCTGGATAAGGGGAAGGTATGGTGGGAGGGTGAGGTGGCTCATAACAGTGTGTGTACCTCGATTTCCTCATTTAGCCCACCGGGTGTGAGGGTACCCAAGGAATAGATCCAGTAGGTTTCTTGTTGGCACAGACGTTTGTAGCGTTCGGCTGTAGGGAATGTGGCGGGAATGGACTCAATAACCCACACGCCAAGGCCAGCAGTGGACCGGCCGTGGTGCATAAGAAAACGTTTGGGGACACTGTGATGGTCGCGGCCCTTTTAGATGAAGCGCCGGTGTTCCCCAAATCGTGCTCTGAGTGCCCTTATGGTGCGAACAACATAGAATAGCCCACAACTGCTCCACAGACTTTGTCGTGTACTGACTGACTTGCCCCTGTGGGCTATTCTATAGACAGGGGGGTGGGCTTATTTGGGGGGGGAGGGGAGGGAAAAAAGGGGGTAGGGGCAAAAGGGGGGGGAGAAGAAGGGTGGTATGGGGGGTGGGGGAGGAAGGGTGGGGAGAAAGAAAGAAGAAGAGAAGAGGAAGAAAAAAGAAAGGGGGAAGGGGGGGAAGAGGGGGAAGCTGGATAAGGGGAAGGTAAGGTGGCTCATAACATAACTCGTTTAGCCCACCGGGTGTGAGGGTACCCAGGGAATAGATCCAGTAGGTTTCTTGTTGGCACAGACGTTTGTAGCATTCGGCTGTAGGGAATGTGGCGGGAATGGACTCAATAACCCACACGCCAAGGCCAGCAGTGGACCAGCCGCGGTGTGTAAGAAAATGTTTGGGGATGCTGTGATGGTCGCGGCCCTTTTCAATGAAGTGCCGGTGTTCCCCAAATCGTGCTCTGAGTGCCCTTATGGTGCAACCAACATAGGACAGCACACTGGGGCCTACTTAGGCTTAACATTTTACAACCTCTCCTGAACGATTTAACTTGACAGATAGTAACCGACGTTTAAAAATGTCAATTTTGCCGTGTTTAGCTGCGTTTGTGTTTAGAAGTGTTTCTTTTTTTTGGTAAATAGTCAAAAACTGAATACGTCTGTAAATGAAACGCGGCTAAATGCGAGTTACTGCGTTTACACACGTTTACAAGCTGTTACAGGCGTTTTCCATTTCAAATGCCTCTGAACATCCATCTTGAATGCATTTTTTTGCTTTCCAAAAAATGCTTCTAAACTCAACTACCTAGAAACGACAACAGCCCTGTTTACATGTACTGATATGATAACATAGAAGAGAGTTCAGGGGCAGCTGAAAAAAACACCCAACTGCTCCTAAACATCCGTGCAGCAGTGTACATGAAGTGTACATGAAGCCTTGGGATTAACAAAAAGTCTTGAAGCTTTTCTTAAATATCTGTCCAAATGACAAACACATCACATTTTCTCCTATGCCAAGCTAAAATGTGGCACAGGCACATAGTAAAGGAGTCATTGGAAAAACATGTTACTCCCACCACCCCCATATTCCTATGATCACCTGCAAAATATTGGACTGGCTGTGTTTTGCTCACCAATGATTGCTCTAGGAGTAATTTTTGGTCTAATTATAACCCTCACTTTTATACCCTCCTTCATACAGGAGTGTAGCAAACCGACATATGAGAATAGGGAGACCTGAAAGGCTCATGCGCGGAGGCACCCAAGATGGCCACTTGAGCTGGGCGCTCTGCATTGCCCTGGCCATCCGGCGCACCCAGCAGATGTTTGCGGCCCTCAGGACCAGCAACGGAGGTGGCTTCTGACAGGAGAAGCCCCCATCACCGGTATATGTCCAAAGGCACAGCCCATCATAACCTACGACCCCAATTTGCCTCCAGCGATGGACCAGCCAATTCCAAGATGGTGGCCACAGCCCAGCCACATGATCCTGCAGAGGAGAGGCCACAGGTCAGAGGCAAGTCCTGACACCTGCTTCACTATCATATACCCCAAAGCTGCATATAAACAGCCATAAAAGTGTGACACCATCTCCGGCATCAACAGAATCCCTCATTGAGCAGACAATGGAGGACCTAGTGTTCTGCCCTATGGGTGTCACTCCATCTCGCTGTGAAAATGCTAATATGCCAGGGAGCCTAAGCCAGGATCTGCCACTTAACACTATGGATCTCTTCCACAAGCTGTCAGAATTGCTAGAGAAAGGCCTAGCCCAAACAGCAGCTAAAACTACAGGGGACATTCTGGCAGACTTCCAAAACTTAGGATCTAGAATGGAAGCTATAGAACACAAATTGGATGCTGCAGTCTCCAGGGCTAACCATAATACGGATCATATTCATGTCCTGCAAGAACAGCTTGACATAGCTTTATCCAGAATCAATGACCTAGAGAAATGTTAGAGGAGATATAATTTGAGGATTAGAGACATCCCTACAGCAGTCCAAGACCTTTTTAAACATCTTACCCAGACATTCTTCCACATAGACTGGAGCTGGAATAGAGCCTTAGGACCCCCCAGGAAGGACGGTTCTCCGAGAGATGTTGTGGTAAAAAAAAAAAAGTGTCCCGCGATGTCCATTCATCTTCGATCACAGCATCCGACGACCCGATAAAAAAAAAGGAAAAAACTCCGCCTCCATGGGAGGCTCCCGCTGACTGAATCCTCTTAATGATGACAGCTGTTATATAGATGAGGGACCACCTGGTGACGTAAATGGGTGACCCCCCCTTCTGACATCATGTGACGTCATGTGACCTCAGAAGGGGGTGGGGTCACCTGTTTACGTTACCAGGTGGCCCCACCTTCAGCTATGTAACAGCTGTCATCGCGAATAGGTTTCGGTCAGCGGGAGCCTCCCATGGAGGCGGAGTTGTTGGGTTATTTTTTCTCGGGTTGTCGGACGCTGTGATCGAAGATTAATGGACATCGTGGGACAGTTTTATTTTTTTATATTTAATAAAGGACCTGTCCCAAATTGTCTACTGTCATTTTTAACATTTTGACACTTTTTACAATGTACCCGATACCCATTCACATGGGGAGTCCGGGATCTGGGGGTCCCCTTGTTAAAGGGGGCTTCCAGATTCCAATAAGGCCCCCACCCACAGACCCCCCACAACCATTGGGCAAGGGTTGTGGGGATGAGGGCCTTGTCCCCATCAACATGGGGACAAGGTGCTTTGGGGGAACCCCAAAGCACCCTCTCCATGTTGAGGGCATGTGGCCTGGTACGGTTAAGGGGGGGCGCTCTCTCATCCCTTTTCCTGTGGCCTGCCAGGTTGTGTGCTCTGATAAGGGTCTGGTATAGATTTTGGGGGAATCCTATGCCATTTTTTTTACATTTTGGCTTGAAGTTTCCGTTAAAATCCATACCAGACCTGAAGGGCCTGGTATGGATTTTGGGGGGGACCCCTACACCTTTTTTTTTTAATTTGGGTGCGGGGTTTCCCTTAATATCCATACCAGACCCAAAGGGCCTGGTAATGGACTGGGGGGGACCCATGCCTTTTTTTTCAATGATTTTTATCTATATTGCTGGGACCCGACAATACATTACAGCCGAGGGTTTAACCACTTCAATACCAGGCACTTAGACACCTTCATGCCCAGACCAATTTTCAGCTTTCAGCGCTGTCGCAATTTGAATGACAATTGCGCGGTCATGATACACTGTACCCAAACAATTTTTTTATCATTTTGTTCCCATAAATAGAGCTTTCTTTTGGTGGTATTTGATCACCTCTGTGTTTTTTATTTTTTTTTTTAAAAAAGACCGAAAATTTTGAAAAAAAAAGTTTTTCTTTGTTTCTGTTAAACATTTTTGTAAATAAGTACGTTTTCTTCTTCAATGACGGGCACTGATATGGCTGCACTGACGGGCACTGATATGGTTGCACTGATGGGCACTGATGAGGTGGCACCAATGAGGTGTCACTGATGAGGTGGCACGGATGGGCACTGATAGGTGGCACTGGTATGTGGCACTGATGGGCACTCATAGGTGGCACCGATGGGTTCTCATAGGCGCACTGATGGGCACTCGTAGGTGGCATTGATGGGTACTTATGGGTGGCACTGATAGGTGGCACGTATGGACACTGATGGGCACTAATAGGTGGGCCCTGATGGGCACAGATGGGCACTGACAGGTGGCACCGATGGACACTGATGGATGGCACTGATGACACTGATTGGTGGCTCTGATGCCCCTAAGGGTGGCATTGCTGGGCATCACTGCAATATACTGGTGCCAATCAGTGCCCATTTGTGGGCACTGATTGGCACAGATTGGGCACTGACTGGGCACATTGGGCACATGTGGATGGCCATGGGGCACATACCTAGCCATCCACATGTTGCCCCTCTCCCTGGTGGTCCTAGTGGCGATCCCTGGTGGTCCTGGGTGGGATCCGAGGAGGGGCTGTGCTGATAAACCATCAGCACAGACCCCCCCTGTCAGACGCGAGTGAGGAAAAGCCGATCAACGGCTCTTCCTATTGACATCGTGATCAGCCGTGATTGGACACGGCTGATCACGTGGTAAAGAGCCTCCGCCGGGCGCGCAGCGGCATGTTATCCTGCTGGACGTCATATGATGCCCAGTCAGGATAACTGAACCACCGCCCGGCCGTCAATCTGCTATGGGCCGGGCGGGAAGTGGTTAAAGTTTAAATTACTTTTTTTTCCTTTAGAAATGTAATTTTGCTGTGGCACTGTACACTAAACACAGGAAAAATGCGCTACTTTACAGGCATACCCTGTAAAGGCAAGGACACCCCCCAGGCACGATATTGAAATGAATATTTCATTTTTATTGTTTCACTTTAAGCATTATTAAAATCACTGCTCCTGAAAAAATGTTTTTAAAACTTTTTTTTGCATTGATACATGTTCCCTGGGGCAGGACCCAGGTCCCTAAACACTTTTTATGGCAATAACTTGCATATAAGCCTTTAAAAAGAGCACTTTTAATTTTTCATGTTCGTGTCCCATAGACCTTAACGGTGTTCAAGTTTCGTACAAATTGTTTGCCTGTTTGCAAGTTCTGGTGCGAACCGAACTGGGGGGGGGTGTTCGGCTCATCCCTAGTGGCTAATTACCCTCCTATCTTCCAGAAACTGTAATTTGACCTTAAAACCTGGGTGCAGTATGAGCTCTCGTGGTTGGGCAGGGTCAACTAGGTTAAGATGACTCTCCTACCTTGATTGCTTTATCTCTTTCGTTCCCTTCCTATCCCAATCAAAAAAGACAAGATTCTGTCTTTTCAAAGTAAGATAATTACATTTATTTGGGGTAATTCTGGCTATCACTTCTCACAATGAATTCTATTTTTCCCAAGATCCAGAGGGGGACTGGAGCTCCCAAATTTACTATGGTACTACCAAGCGGCAAGACTAACTCAATTCTCAACAATATATTCTCGGCTGGAGAAGCCTGATTGCGTGCAATTAGAGAGACAAGCAGTCCTCTCGTTCATGTTGAACTTCTTACTCTGGTGTCCCCAAAAAAAAATCGACCCCCAATCTTGTCCCCTACCCTATCCCACTCTATTTCCTTGTGGGATTTCCTTGCGACATAGGCTTAGAAATCTCACCTCTCTGACCTGTGACATCCAGCCCCTGAATCATATTTTCCACAATCCTTGGTCCCCTCCAGGTATGGACATAGAGGCCTTTAAATGGTGGCTAGATAAGGGAATGTACCATATAGGCCACTTTTTTACATCTCTTGGACCAATATCACTTAGTCCCTGTATTAACAAACTTGAACTACCAGACTCTGAGAGATTTAGATTCCTTTAAATCTCACACTTTTTGCATAAATTATGGTCTAGCAAACCTGAACCCCCAAAATTTACAACTTATGGACAATGGTGTCGACAGCCCAAGGAGCAAAGGGGGGGAATGTCAGTAATCTACTCGTCGCTTGCAATAAACTCTGCTAAACTCCCATACACAGTGGCAACCTTGTAGAACACTGGGATTTAGAGGAGTGGCATAGCTCCTTTTTCAGATCCTATAAAGGAATCTATAATACTTCCTTAATAGGAGCAAGTACTAAGGTGATCACAAGATGGTATTTAGTCCCAACAAGACTGGCTAACATCTTTCTGTCATCCTCTCTCCTCTGTTTTTAAGGATGCCACTTGCTAGGCTCAATGATATATATGTGGTGAAAATGCCCTAAAATTAGGGGGTTTTGGAACAAGATTTTTATGTCATCCATAAAATTACCGGTTGTTCAATTCCCTAATCCCCATCTGTAGCTCTTCCTAATTTTCCCATCCTAAAAGTACCCAAGCATACACAGAAGCTAATCTTTTTTATCTTGTTGGGAGCTAAAATTCCCATAGCTAAGGCTTGGAAACAACCCAGAGTCTCTTTTTTTTAGCTACCAAGAGGAAGATCTCCTGGATAATGGTCCAGGAAAAAATGGTGAGCACTTTACTAGACTCTGTTAAAAAATTTTAGGCGACTTGGGAACCGTGGGAGACACATATGGGTATTCCCCTGATTCCAGGTATAGCTTAATCATGAGAGGTAGAGGGGGATGTCTGGGTGGTTGGCGAAAGTATACCTACTCTTCTCTTTTCTTTCATTCTTTGTGTGATGCTTTCCAATCCCATTTCCTTCTTCATTCCAATAGTTATCTCTGAAATATGACTTTGGACTCAGAACATTAGGAAGCTCCTTTGATAACGTATACAAGATGGATGTTTTCATGCCTACAAGTTATAAGCCAGTTTAGTTACAAACTTATGGTTACCATCTTGGGCCCAGGGAAGGCAGCCGCTGGACTCAGGCTAACCTGTTCCTGCCTTCGCCCTTTCCCTTTTTTCCCTCATTCAGCCTTTGTTGTTTCAAGACCCCCTGATAGTTGTTACCTTAATCGACTTAAGGAATGTGGTTCTCAACCTTTTACTTAGACTGATAGTTTCCTAGTCACTTCAATTCTGTTTCTCAAATAATGAACAGAGTTCAGTTCTCTAGACATTAGCAATGTACCTATATACAAGGATTCAATAAGGTTGGTGGTGTTGCCTACTGACCCCGGACACAGTTTGCCCCAGTTGGGGTGTTGGGGGGAGGGGTCAATACCATCTTCACATGATGAGCAGACTAGTAGTTTCTTTTTTTATAGTCAAATTAAGATATTGGTCTTGTTATTAAAACATCTTCGCTCTGTTCATGATATTGTTCAAGGCTTGACTGTAAATGTCAGGGTCATATTGTTATCATTACTATTGTTTTTTGCACTATCCTTTGTCTTTTGCTTGCAAACTAATAAAAGTAATTGAAAGAGAGAATAGGGAGACCTATAGATATTGATTATTAGTATATAGTATATTGAATGTAAAATTGAGGACCATCAGTTGATAGACATTGGGGGTTATTTGCTAAAGGCAACTCCACTTTGCACTACAAGTGCAAACTTAACTTGAAATTGCACTGAAAGTGCACTTGAAAGTGCAGTCGCTGTAGATCTGAGGGGGAAAAGCAAGGTAAATAAAAAAACTGCATTCTAGCTTGCACATTTGAAGTGCAATTTGCACTTGTAGTTTGCACTTGTAGTGCAAAGTGAATTTGCCTTTCGTAAATAACCCCCATTGTTTATACAGTATATGTTTTTTTTTTCAGTATTTAATATATGTAATTGGTTAATATTTAGGAAACCATGTATAAGAAATGGTAAGCTATATGATATTGGTGATACTTATTTGCATGATTTTTTGCAGACCATGTTGACAAAAGCTTGGCATACTAACCCATGCAAATATGGATTGCTGCAGTGGCGGAGTCACAGCAGTCGCATATGCAACTGGGCCCTTGCGTTCCGCGACTGTGGGGGGACCCAAAAGCCCGGTCTGCAGATCCACAGCGGTGTTACTGGCTGCAGTTGTAAGCAGAGAGTGTCTGTTACACTCTCACTTACACTGCCAGACAGAGCCAGCACTGACAGACCGCTCGCCCCCCCTCTCCTCGCATGGAAAGGCAAAGAGAGAAAGCTAGATCTACTCCTCCTCCCGCCCCTGTCCTCCTGTGTGTGCCCGCAGTCCTGGCCCCCACTCCAATTAGATTGGAGTGGGGGCAGGGAATCCACGGATGAGTAGGCGGGGAAGCCGGGGGATGAGTGGGCAGGGAAGCCCAGCACCCGGGAATAGCATGGGGAATGAATTTGGAGGATATGCAGACTGCACACGCCATCTTCCTTCTTGGGGTGAGTGAGCTCACATCCATCCATTCACCCCCTCCCTTTTCTCTCCTGCCTCTGAATCAGTGAAATTCTGTGGACTCTGATGTAAGGGGGCTCTGCAAACTCTGATGTAAGGGGGGCTCTGCACACTCTGATGTAAGGGGGGCTCTGCACACTCTGATGAAAAGGGGGGGGTCTGTGGACTCTGATGTAAGGGGGACTGTGATGTAAGGGGGGCTCTGTGGACTGTGATGTAAAGGGGGGTTCTGCTGACTCTGATGGAAGGGGGTTCTGCTGATTCTGATGGAAAGGGGGTTCTGCTGACTTTGATGAAAGGGGGGTTCTGCCGACTCTGATGAAAGGGGGGCTCTGCGGACTGTGATGTAATGGGGCCTCTGCAGACTCTGATGTAGGGGGGCTCTGCAAATTCTGATGTAAGGAGGCCTCCGCAGGCACTTATGTAATGGGGGCTCTGCGAACTCTGATGGAAGGGAGGGCTCTGCAGACTGATGGAAGGGGGCCTCTGCAGACTATGTTGTAAGGAGGTCTCTACGGACTCTGGTGTAAGAGGGGCTCTATGGACTCTGATGTAAAGGGGGCTCTGCAGACTGTAATATAAAGGGGGCTCTGCAGACTGGACTCTCATGTAGAGGGTACTCTTGGAACCCTGATTAAAGGGGAATCCTGGGAACTATGAGGTATAGTGTATAGGGTATAGTGTATAGTACGAAAAAAAATTGCTGTGGTGCCGCTAAAGTGTTTGGGTTTGGCTTGAAGAAAACGTGGTAACCCTACCCAGGAAGGGGCCTGCTGCAGTACATGTGTAAGGGTCCCACTGCGGGACCATAATAAAGGGCCCCATGATGGAAGTATAGAGCCCCAGAATTAGTGGGAAGGGCCCCCGAGCTCGGAGGTCAGGGGGGCCCTTCATGGTTTCTTGCACCGGGCCCTGAAGGTTCTAGTTACGCCTCTGGATTGCTGTAAAGTACTTGGTCCTGAAGAAGTTGCCAGATGCCACAAAACTCATAGACATGCATAAAAGATAAGGTAAAATATGTTATTGCAAGGCTGTCACTGAGATAAATGTAACCTGGTTTTTTACTGAGTAGGGATGAGCTTCGAGTTCGAGTCGAACTCATGTTCGACTCGAACATTGGCTGTTCGCAAGTTCACTGAACAGCGAACAATTTGGGGTGTTCGTGGCAAATTCGAATGCCGCGGAACACCCTTTAAAAGTCTATGGGAGAAATCAAAAGTGCTAATTTTAAAGGCTAATATGCAAGTTATTGTCATAAAAAGTGTTTGGGGACCCAGGTCCTGCCCCAGGGGACATGGATCAATGCAAAAAAAAATTTTAAAAACGGACATTTTTTCAGGAGCAGTGATTTTAATAATGCTTAAAGTCAAACAATAAAAGTGTAATATCCCTTTAAATTTTGTACCTGGGGGGTGTCTATAGTATGCCTGTAAAGGGGCGCATGTTTCCTGTGTTTAGAACAGTCTGACAGCAAAATGACATTTTGAAGGAAAAAACTCATTTAAAACTACCCGCGGCTATTGCATTGCCGACAATACACATAGAAGTTCATTGATAAAAACGGCGTGGGAATTCCCCAAAGGGGAACCCCGAACCAAAATTAAAAAAAAAAAAATGACGTGGGGTTCCCCCTAAATTCCATACCAGACCCTTCAGGTCTGGTATGGATTTTAAGGGGAACCCCGCGCCAAAAAAAAGAAAAAAAATGGCGTGGGGTCCCCCCAAAAATCCATACCAGACCCTTATCCGAGCACGCAACCTGGCAGGCCGCAGGAAAAGAGGGGGGGACGAGAGTGCGCCCCCCCCTCCTGAACCATACCAGGCCACATGCCCTCAACATTGGGAGGGTGCTTTGGGGTAGCCCCCCAAAACACCTTGTCCCCATGTTGATGAGGACAAGGGCCTCATCCCCACAACCCTGGCCGGTGGTTGTGGGGGTCTGCGGGCGGGGGGCTTATCGGAATCTGGAAGCCCCCTTTAACAAGGGGACCCCCAGATCCCAGCCCCCCCCTGTGTGAAATGGTAAGGGGGTACAAAAGTACCCCTACCATTTCACTAAAAAACTGTCAAAAATGTTAAAAATGACAAGAGAAAGTTTTTGACAATTCCTTTATTTAAATACTTCTTCTTTCTTCTATCTTCCTTCATCTTCTGGTTCTTCTGGTTCTTCTGGCTCTTCGGGTTCTTCCTCCGGCGTTCTCGTCCAGCATCTCCGTGCTCCGGACATGACGGGACTTCCCTGTGACCCCGCCCCCCGTTATTTAAGAACTGTCAGACGAGGAGCGCCGTCACACAGCGGGAGCCTCCCTCCATGCCAGCATGGGTGCGGAGCGGCACGGAGAAGAAAATGAAGAAGAGAGGAAGAGAAGAAGAGAAGAAGAGAAGAAGAGAAGAAGAGAAGAAAAGAAGAAGAGAAGAAGATGAAGAAGATGAAGAGAAGAGCGGGAGCCTCCCCCCCATGCCAAGGGTGCGGAGCGGCCCGAGGAGAAGAAGATAGAAGACGCCGTGGAGGAGATGCTGGACGAGAACGCCGGAGGAAGAACCCGAAGAGCCAGAAGAACCAGAAGAACCAGAAGATGAAGGAAGATAGAAGAAAGAAGAAGTATTTAAATAAAGGAATTGTCAAAAACTGTCTCTTGTCATTTTTAACATTTTTGACAGTTTTTTAGTGAAATGGTAGGGGTACTTACCATTTCACACAGGGGGGGGGCCAGGATCTGGGGGTCCCCTTGTTAAAGGGGGCTTCCAGATTCCGATAAGCCCCCCGCCCGCAGACCCCCACAACCACCGGCCAGGGTTGTGGGGATGAGGCCCTTGTCCTCATCAACATGGGGACAAGGTGTTTTGGGGGGCTACCCCAAAGCACCCTCCCAATGTTGAGGGCATGTGGCCTGGTACGGTTCAGGAGGGGGGGCGCACTCTCGTCCCCCCCTCTTTTCCTGCGGCCTGCCAGGTTGCGTGCTCGGATAAGGGTCTGGTATTGATTTTTGGGGGGACCCCACGCCGTTTTTTTTTTTTTTTTTGGCGCGGGGTTCCCCTTAAAATCCATACCAGACCTGAAGGGTCTGGTATGGAATTTACGGGGAACTCCACGTCATTTTTTTTTTTAAATTTTGGCCGGGGTTCCCCTTAATTTCCATACCAGACCTGAAGGACCTGGTATGGAATTTAGGGGGACTCCCACGTCATTTTTTTTTTTTAATTTTGGTTCGGGGTTCCCCTTTGGGGAATTCCCATGCCGTTTTTATCAATGAACTTCTATGTGTATTGTCGGCAATGCAATAGCCGCGGGTAGTTTTAAATGAGTTTTTTCCTTCAAAATGTCATTTTGCTGTCAGACTGTTCTAAACACAGGAAACATGCGCCCCTTTACAGGCATACTATAGACACCCCCCAGGTACGAAATTTAAAGGGATATTACACTTTTATTGTTTGACTTTAAGCATTATTAAAATCACTGCTCCTGAAAAAACGGCCGCTTTTAAAACTTTTTTTTGCATTGATCCATGTCCCCTGGGGCAGGACCCAGGTCCCCAAACACTTTTTATGACAATAACTTGCATATTAGCCTTTAAAATTAGCACTTTTGATTATTCATGTTCGTGTCCCATAGACTTTAACGGTGTTCGCGTGTTCGAGCTCATCCCTATTACTGAGCATAGGAGGGCTTATCTTGATAGATATCCCTTTTTAAGAAATAAAAAATGTGGTTTTAGAAAGTCTTGTCATAAAAATCTTTTTGTTGTTTGGCGAATGTGGTAAGAATATAAACCATTTTTTTGGAGGAGAAATGTTCTACCAAAATCACTGTTGCCACCTGAGAGAACGTGTTTGATTGAGTATATACAAATAAATAGAAGGTATACAGAGATGTCCCTTATCCCCACCTTGGCCTTTTCAATAACATTTTCATCATGTTGGTCCCTGCCTACCAGCTATTGCTGAAAGTCAATAAACCAACAGCTTTTATGGCATGACTTAAGCCTGCTCCCTCGTTGCTACAGGACTGTTTTGAATGTACTAACTAGCAGATCTGTAAAGAAGTGGCAACAAGTGTCAGAGGTGTTGATCTAGATATCCATAGTCTTCTATGGGCTATACCAGCAAGTGTGTGGAGAATGGTACTACAACTAGAACAATTACTATTTATCTAATCCAGAAAACCCTAGTTGAATGCGGAAGTTCCCTCTCTTCTGAAAGCCCTGATCCTGCGTTTAGGTCTGGTGATGTATTTGAACTCAGAGCTGCAAGGAGAATGCAATTATAAGGTGGGCCAAGGCTAGCTATGTTTTCATGGCCACTTTTTCACCAATAAGGCATGAAGCATGTGGAGGGGTATCAAGAATATCACACATTGCACCTTCTCTCCCTAATGCTGTGAACGCTATTTTTGCTCATTTCCAGGATTCCAACACCTCCCCCAGGTCCAGGCTCCCTCCTCTACCAGATGAACTGACTCCCAGGGTGAACATAGCAGATGAAGAGGCAGTTCCTGAAGAAAGTCAACCCTTAAATATATGCACCCCCATGTAGTATTCCAAGCCAGGTCCTTAGAAATTGCACAAACCAGAGGTTTTGGCAAACATCTTTAACAACTCCCTTTCACAGACAACTGTCCCCATATGCTCTAAGACTGCTACAATTGTTCCTGTGCCAAAAAGCTCAACAGCATTATGTCTGAAAGACATTCACCCTGTGGCACTAACTCCTATAATTATGGAATGTTTCAAAAGGCTGGTTATGGCATTTTTGACAAAAACCACATAGCTCATCAATATGCATACAGACAGAACAAATCCACTGCAGATGCTCTCTCATAGATGGTTCTCCTGAATCTTACTCAATTGGGGAATAAAGATTTCTATGTTAGAATGTTTCTTTTATTTTAGTTCTGCTTTTAATACTATTATTCCACAAACCCTGATAGATAAACTAGCACAAACTTGGTTGTCCTCAATTGTGTGCAACTGGGTACTAGATCTTTTAACAAATAGCCTTTAGTCTCTTAGAATTCACAATATTTCATCTTCTTCCATCATCCTCAATAATGTTTCCCCGCAGGGATATGTCTTGAGCCCTCATTTTACAGACTGCTGGCCTATGATTGCTTAGCTAAGTATCTGAGCCATATTGTGAAGTTTGAAGATGATATAGCAAACTGAATTTATTACTCATTGCTATGAGTCCACATACAGGCAGGACATGGAGAATCTGTATGACTAATGCAAAGTTGGCAATCTCCCGATTTACATAAAACAGACATAAAAGATTTTTGTGACCTTTAGGAAGGCCAGCACCACTCCTTTTACTTTCTACATCAGGGGTACAGCTGTTAAGATGATCCCTTGCTTTAAAGAGTTAGTGTGCATATCTCTAATAACCTCACCCAGAGCACAATACAGCCAGTGTAAAAAAGAAGATCTATCAATGCCTTTACTTTCTGAGGAGAGTAAAGTCTGCTGGCCTTGGTACTTCAGTCCTCATTTCATTTAATAGCTGTGTGTTGGAGTGCACCTTTACTTTTAGCATTACAATTTGGAAGGCTAAGTTCTTGCTGTAGATACAGGTCAGAGGTAATGCAGCATCACGGCTAGAACCACCAGGCTTAGGACAGTGTTTTTTCCCTGATTATATGTGGTTGACAGAGTCTGCATCTTCCTTACCTTTTTTCTCTTTTTATAAGTGACCACATTCCCTCTGTTCTCAGCTGCATAAGAGCTGGGAGAAGGGAAACAGCAGCACGCTAAGCTACCCAGTGAAAGGCTGTGCAGGTGGGGGGTGTCAGGACAAGTCTGATCATTAGAGGAGAGCAGGCTGTGTTCCCAGCATAGTTATAGAACTGACCACAGTGTGTTCTCCTGCTAAGGGTGGTCAGTTTGTAATAGTGTATATGTGTACTTGGGAGCTGCTATGTGTGAACTGCACAATTAAAAATCACTAGAGAGTGACAAATAATAGAAATGAAGACAACAAATAAAAACAGAAGTAACAGTGGCACCCATTATTTGGTGCACTCCAACACTGCATAAAGTAAAAAGTAAAATGAAAAAAATTGCTTATTCAAACATTGATCTAAATGAATAACAAGATATGTGAATCACAAATACAGACTAATAAATTCAAATGAGTATTGAAAATATCACAAATATAAATTTATCACAAATATATATATAATGTAAAATGTGAAACCACATAAGTCCAAAAAAAATAATAAAAAAACAAAAATATGTGCTAAAATACTTGTGAGTCCAAATATAGCAAAACAAGTGCAAAATCCACAAAGTGATAAAATGTTTTTGCTCAAAGTTAAAACTTTTCCAGGGCAGTCTGTGAGTGCACAGCAGAAGGGTAATGTACATCTTTGGCTCCGTTTCAGGTCCGAATTCAGGCAAATTCACTGTTCAGACCTGAAAAGGTGAACAGTGATGCACTGGACCCCTGCTGTGCCCTGCGGCTGCACATAGTGTGAACCCAGCCTAAAACAGCAGCAACTGGCAGTGCAGGCAGCAGAAGAGTTAAATACAGTATTACACAACATTTCTGGCTTAAATGTGATAACAATACATGCATAATATTAAGCTGGATACTCTCAGCTGAGTGGGATCAGGATCCTTCTTTGTCATGCAAATTGGCATCATTCTATTTGATATTGTTAAGCGTTAAAATGCTACATTTTTCACTTTGGACATACATACTGAGCACTTTATACCTAAGTTAAAATAAATAAATAAACTATTCTAATGTTTTGACAGAAACCATAAGGTGGGTTCATAAACTGAGTTAGTATATACCTGTATGTCGTTTGAAAATTAAAATGACCCCGTTCCCTAGCACTGTTAGAAGGAATATGAACAGTTAAGTACAGCTAGTGTATAGTTGTTTATAGCCCAAGACTGCAATGGGAAAAGCTGTAATAAGATTTTAGTATGAGGATTATTCCAGGATAAATTCTGGATGACATTTTTGGAAGATTAATTCAATAGGTGTGATGCCGCTTTAAGAGCATTGTGCTGTTCTCTTTTCAGATCTTTGCAGAAAGTGCAATATTATGAGTTCTTTTCATGTGGAGCCTTCATAATCTGATTTTCCTCAGACACTAGAGGAGTTTGATATATGGGTATCTCTTTCTGAAATTGGTTTACACGGGTAGGAAAGGGAATTTTTTTCCACAAAATATAATAATGTTTTGGTATCAGAGGCCTGACACTGAAACATTTAAGTATTATATGCAAACGTGTGCTGTCATCTTTCATCACCCGTCCTGCAGATCCCACTAGAAATAGTATGATTATTTCTGCCTGAGATATAAAAATAAAGATAATACAGCAAGATCATGGCCCCACGTGGTTATGTTTTTTTCAGCATTCAGGATCATAAAGCATTCTGCTAGATCCATCCTGAAATGGAAATATCTTTCAGTCTTGTCTTCAAATTACAGACACAGACTTACCCTAGAAGATTAACATTTTCTGTCATTATGTATATTTTTCTTCCTGACTTTTCATATATTTGAAGTTTTTTTATATACATTTATGTTTATACTTTATGAATGTTATTTATCTATCAATCTTCCCTGTCAGGAAATGGATATGTTTTACATACTTTATTTCTCTTCTGGTTTAGTCTTTGAACACATGAGCTAAAGTATCTTACAAAAGTGAGTACACCCCTCACATTTTTGTAAATATTTTATCATATCTTTTCATGTGACAACTCTGAAGAAATGACACTTTGCTACAATGTAAAGTAGTGAGTGTACAGCTTGTATAACAGTGTACATTTGCTGTCCCTTCAAAATAACACACAGCCATTAATGTCTAAACCGCTGGCAAAAAAAGTGAGTACACCCCTAAGTGAAAATGTCCAAATTGTGCCCAAAGTGTCAATATTTTGTGTGGCCACCAGTGGCGGCAGGTGCTCAAAATTTTTGTGGGGGCGCATACAAACTGAAAAATTCTGGAAAAACACCCATCGATTGCAGCCTCACTGTGCAATCAAACGCAGCCACTGTGCCATCAAATGCAGCCACTGTGCCCATCAATTGCCGCCACTGTGCCATCAAACGCAGCCACTGTGCCATCAAATGCAACCACTTTGCCCATCAATTGCCGCCACTGTGCTTTCAAACGCAGCCACTGTGCCATCAAAGGCAGCCACTGTGCCATATCAAATGCTCCCACTATGCCCCATCAAACGCAGCCACTGTGCCATATCAAATGCTCCCACTGTGCCCATCAAATGCTGCCAGTGTGCCCACCTGCCCTCTGCCCGGCACTTACCCTGTCTTGGTGGGGCAGCGGGTGATGGCGGCGAGTGGTGTCCTCTATGCTCCTCGATGCTCCTCGATGTCTTCTCCCATCCTCTCTTCCCATCCTCTGCTATGATTGGATGCCTGATAGGCGTCCAATCACAGCACCTGTCGTTTCAGCCAATCAGGTGATGGGAAACAGACCCAAGCACCTGATTGGCAGAGAGGCGGTTCAGTGTTAGGAAAGTGAATATTCGGGGTGTGGCTTGGCTGGATCCCGGAATGGCCGCTTGATTACAGAGCTCCTGCCACCCGAGGACTATAATCAGCTTTTTACGGGGAACCACCACCTTCTTCCATGATGGGGAAGTCCAATAGGAGTGTCTCTGCCTCCCGGACACCGAAAGACCCGGTTACACAACTCAGCCGAAATATACCGGAGATATTTCGCACACTCCGGTCAGGCGACCACGAGGCTTCACAGACACCACAGGCCTCAGGCCCTAACTCCCCCAGTCACGGCTCAGACTCCCAGCTTGAAGAAGGAGATACTCGGTCTCATCGCTTCAGCCCAGCAGTGAACCTATCGGACTTACAGCACGTTGCATCCGATATCACTAACAATATCACAGGCACCCTGAAGGTGGCAATTTTAGACCTGAAGATGGATATCCAGGCAGTGGCGGCCCGCATATCAGACGTGGAGCAAACTATGCAGCTCCATACAGCTGCTATCAGGCAAGTGCAGCACACCTACGATGCCCAACTTTCATATCTTTATGATCTCCACCGCCAGGTCGAGGACCTTGATAACAGGGGCCGGAGACATAATATTCGGGTGAGGGGGGTCCCTGAGGGCATGGAAGTAGGCTCATTACCCCAAGTCATATGCGCCATTTTTAATAACTTTCTAGACCGGCCACCAGACTCTCCGATCGAGATGGAGCGGTTGCACCGGGCCCTCAGACCACCTCCCAGGGATAATGAGCCCCCAAGAGATGTTATATGCTGCATAGTGAATTTTCCTCTCAAGGAAGAAATTTTGAGAAAAGCCAGAGAAAGAGGCCTAGTACAGCATAATGGCATAGAGATTAAGCTTTTCCAAGACTTGTCACCAACTACACTGCAGAACAGACGTGCTTTGCACCCCCTGCTGGACCAACTCAGGGCAAGGAACATTCAATATCGCTGGAAGTTCCCGTTCTGCCTGTCTGCTACCGCCAGAGGCCGCACAGCTCTCCTGAGATCCCCGGATGACTTGCCTGCCTTTTGTGAGCAGCTCGACCTACCCATGACGGAGCTCCTGGACTGGTGCACGTTTCACTTCCCATCAGAGCCATGGCGACCTCTTTCACATAATCCCTCACCGAAGGCACAAAGACATCGCTCCAGACGTCGAAGATCGGGTCCTCCTTCACCCGGAGCCCATACCTCCCATCGTGACCTGGATCAACAAGCCCTGGGACAGCCTACAACCCCTCGCAGGATCCACCAGGAGGCCTGAAAAGCGCACATTTTTGGACTTCCTGACCTAACCTATATAGGAACGTTCACCCACGAAGTTTATGTTCTGGTCTTTACACCCATTCTATTTTTGCTGTTGTTTATGTTTTAACTCACCCTACAACAGGCCCCTATCCACCCTACCTAAGAGACCCACCCCGAAGGACTTTCTGCAAGTATCTGATGTAGGAACCTTTCCTAGACCCCCTGGAGTCACAGGAGCGACCCAATACACTTAATACATCTTGGAACTTGTACCAACAATCTCTGACATTAACCATGCACTGGGAACATCAAAACCAATCGCTCCAGCAACACCCATGGCATTTTCTCCCGTGAGATGAACACCGACATTTTTTCCAGATGAACGGAAGATGACCTTTTTCACCACAACCGTAACTGGTCTATGCCTCCCACTCCTGAGACCTCACCCGCTCCCCCCCTCCTCCCCCCTTCCCCCCCTTCCTTCCCTCCCTCCCCCTCCCTTTCCCCTCTTCCCCCCCTCTTCCCCTCCCCTCTTCCCCTCCTCTCCTCCCCTCCTCTCCCACCTCCTTTTTCCCTTTTAACCCCCCCTCTCCATCCCCCCCTCCCTTCCTTACTTAGGTTCCTTACCCTCCCTCCCTCTTCCAATTGGTATATGCCTATAAGATATAATCATACCTGATATACGTGCTCTTGTTTGTTCCCTGGAAGTCACCAAGGCTGCTAATGGTAGATCCCTGCACCCCTTCACAACCGTGATTGCTCTTTCTGAGCAATATACAGCTACTAGCGCTGTTGCACTGTTACCAGTAAGGTACACCTCCTTGAGTCACTATTGATGTCTTTTTTAATTACTCTTGGGACACCGAAAAGCATGCCTTTGGGGCTCATGGGCCCTTTTTGTCTTAAGAGACCCCTCAATCTGAACACTCGTTTAGGAACAAATAGAAGGTAATTTCTGTCAAGTGGGAGAAGAGGGAGGGTGACCACCACTAAGCTTTACGGGAAATTTTGATGCAGCTCCTGGTCTTAATATGCCTTTGGGTGTAAGACTCAGAACCTGTCTACCCCTCTTAATGAGGTCACCATATCAACAACTGTGGGAAACATTTCTACGAAGTTATGAGTCAAGATGACTATACAAAGGGGCGTGGCGTCCGAGCCCATAGATGGCCGCTTAGCGTCTGAGCTCCGCCACCTCGCCGGGGAAATCCATCTCCATCGGAGCATCTGGACGAATTATACTCCTCCATCCGCCACACCGGAGCTCAATACACCTCCAGTGATGCTGCGGAGAAGAAAAGAACCGCCGCCACAGCTCCGCAAGCTGCCGGGGGTTCTTCACCTCAGCGTGGCCTAGCCAAAATGGCGCCCAGACGAAGCACGGATCGAAACAGGCCGCATCCACGGCCTGTTCTCCTGGTCTGAGCGGCACCGATCCAGGACATCCACACAGCGGATCGTCCTCAGCGGCGTCCACACCGACTACCAGAAGCCCTGCTAAATCTAGACAGAGGACATCCTCTCCTCAGGATACTAGGCCGCTGCATGACATGGAGGTAAGCGCTCACACTACCTCACAGCCACAGGCCTCAGCAGCCCCTGATCCCATAGAGGGATTTCCTACATCTGGGCAGCCAGTCTCAGACACTGTCCTCAAGGAGATGCTAATGTCACTGAGATCATCTCTGCATCAGGACATGCTGCTAACAGTGCAAAAATGTCAGGCAGAAGTGCATTCACTAGGTGAAAGGGTAAATCAGATTGAGATTACTCTAGATTCACATGCATCCTCTTTCAATGCAATGGTGGATGCTCATGCTACCCAGTCAGATGAAGTCTCCTGGATCAAAGACAAATTATCTGACCTCGAGGACAGATCCAGAAGGAATAACCTAAAAGTAAGAGGCATTCCTGAATCCGTCCCTGCACTACAACTACCACAATATGTCCAAGAGTTATTCACGGCACTGCTCCCTGCAATGTCTGCATTGGAGCTCACAGTGGATAGGGTGCACAGAATACCTAAACCATCCTTTTTACCAGATGATGTACCCAGGGATGTTCTATTAAGGCTCCACTTTTATAAAGCAAAAGAAGCCATATTGGCCTCCTTCCACAACCCTGATCAGCGCCCACCTAAATATGCCACTCTTCAGCTACTCCCTGATCTGTCTAGACATACCCTTCAAAAACGCCGCAATCTAGCTACCATTACTAAAGCGCTACGCAACCATCACATACTTCACAGATGGAAGTATCCAGCTGCGCTCTCAATCACTCATAACGGTGTGACCACTACGGTCTCCACTATGGAGGAAGGCCTGCACATCCTCAGACAGTGGGGCATACTGTCAGAGACTTGTCCGTCTCCCATACCAGTCGACCCTCCTTCACACATACAGGCAGACTGGCAGGTGGTGAAACGAAAGAAGAGTGATAAAAAACCGGCTCCATTACCGGATTGCTCCTAAGTGACCCACTTAATTCTTATACCCGCAATCCCCCGGCGAAGGCATACTTGGAAATATTTCTAATACCCCTCCAACCTACTGAACAGTGCTTATGGATCACGAATCCCCCTGCGGATTCTCCTACCACCCTGTAACTTTTCTTTTTTCTCCTTTTCGTTTGTTCTGTTGCTTGTTTTGCATAGTTTTTATGGATCATCCACCATCTACAGAGCTGTACCCATGTATGCTCTTATGGAAAGGATCATACCAACCCTGCGACCCGCCTATCCATCCTGAAGGACACTTCAGACGCAAAGCCATCCTGGTAAAGAAATCATCTATCAAGCGTGAGTACTACTCCACTTCGTCATACAGCATACCCTCCTATATACACGATGCCAGTTAAAATACTATCCATCAATGCCCATGGTTTAAATCACCCAGCCAAGAGAGCATCTCTTTGGAAAGACGCTGACTCTTCCCAATGCGATATTCTGTGCGTTCAAGAAACACACTTCCATCACGCAACACCACAAAAATGCTCTCACAGAAATTTTCAACACTACTTTTTCTCCAATATGAATACGAAAAAAAGAGGGGTCATGGTGGCTATCAAAGACTCTATATCATTTCACCTTCATTCCGAAATATCCGATATAGCAGGCAGATACCTTATTCTTATCTGTGATATAAATTCTACCCGCTATACTCTTGTGAATGTATATGTTCCCAATACCAAACAAATTAATTTCCCGAACAGGTTGATGAAGAAACTGAAAAAAATCCAACAAGGTTCCCTTATATTTTGTGGAGACTTTAACATTACTCCTGATCCCAGCATGGATTCTACCTCGACTTACTCAAAAAAATCTCCTTCTCTGAATTTTTTCCTCAGATCGCATGATCTATTCGATAGCTGGCGCTGTAAACATGCTAACAAACGGGACTTTACATTTTACTCTCACAAGCATTGCACTTATTCGAGGATCGATCTGGTCCTAATGGACAAATGGTTGCTTCAAAAAGTGATCGATATTAAAATAAATAATATTACTTGGTCAGATCACGCTTCTATCCTCTTAACACTAGGAGACAATTATCCTACTAATGGGGCATTCATATGGCGCGCAAGCCCTCAAGTAATACAATCCACAACCACTAAGAAATCACTAGAAAGCCATTTGTCTGATTACTTCCAGATCAATTCCTCTTCCACAAATGATCCGTTTGTGCTTTGGAATGCCCACAAGGCATACATTAGAGGCATATTTATTCAACTGTCTACAAAGTTTAAAAAACAGAAGCAGCAGCGGCTTGATACTCTTTACGCAGATATCAAAGCCCTAGAAGTTATAGACAAAAAAACCCCTACAAGCCAGGTTAGCAAAAAACTGACAGACCTGCGACACGCTCTCAGGTTAGAATTACTTCATTCCTTTGAACAAAAGGAACGACGACTAAAAATGTTTTTCTATTCGACCAGCAACAAAGCTGGCAAAGCACTGGCCCGTAAACTACGAGGCCAACGCTTCAAGACTAAAATACCTTTCCTCATTAGCCCTACTTCCAAACAAAAAGTATTTGACCCCCAAGGCATTGCTAATGCATTTAGCGAATACTACGGGTCCCTATACAACCTTAATCATGACAATCATATTGTTCAGCCATCACAAAAAACTATAAATGAATTTTTAGAAAATGTTAATCTACCCAAACTCTCCACTTCTCAAATTCAAGCCTTGAATTCCCCTTTCTCGCTATCTGAACTACTGACAGTAATTGACACTCTTCCTATCAATAAATCTCCAGGACCAGATGGTTTGACAGGGTAATATTATAAGACTTTTAAACACTATTTAGGACCGCACCTTCTAAAGGTATTTGAGGCTGCTGCTGCTTTGTCTTCTTTTCCACCTGAAATGTTAGAAGCATTAATAGTCACGTTGCCTAAACCAGGGAAGACACCGGATGTCCCTCAAAACTTCAGACCGATATCCTTATTGAATACTGATCTCAAGCTTTATGCCAAAATGATAGCACTGAGGCTTATTGATATCCTCCCCACTATAATCAACCCAGATCAATCTGGATTCACCAAAGGTAGGCAAACATCTGATGCTACCAGAAGACTAATAGATGTGATTCATACAGCCAGGAAACATGGGACGCCTTCTCTGCTTCTTGCTTTGGATGCAGAGAAGGCGTTCGACAGAGTGCACTGGACATATCTCTCAACCACTTTGGAAAAATTTGGTTTTACAGGTCACATATTGTCTGCAATACTATCTTTATATACCTCACCATCAGCTAGGGTATACACCTCTGGTATGCTATCTAAACCTTTCAAGATCATAAATGGCACCCGCCAGGGCTGTCCATTATCCCCTCTCATTTTCAACCTCTTAATGGAGCCCCTTGCAGCCAGCATAAGACAAAACCCTAATATACAAGGTTTTACTTTCAATAACCATAAACACGTCATAAGTCTCTTTGCTGACGACGTGATCCTCATGTTAACTAATCCGGTGTCTTCCCTACAACACGTCTCTCAACTTTTACATGACTATGGTAAGGTATCATATTACAAGGTGAACGAAACCAAATCTTACATATTGGATCTTGGAGTAGCAACATCAGATAAAACAATTTTGCAAAACAAATACCCTTACGTATGGGACTCACAAGAAATAACTTACTTGGGGATTAAACTAACATCCTACCCCTCACAATTATTTCACGCTAATTACCTTCCGTTAATACGTACATTGCAAATAGGTTTCCAATCCCTAAGCAAACACACATTGTCATGGTCAGGCAGGCTGGCTGCCTTCAAAATGCAAATTCTGCCACAAATACTATATATATTTTGCACAGTTCCCATCCCTGTCCCACGACAACACTTTCATACCTTACAATCCATACTTTCTAGATATTTATGGGATGGCAAAAAAGCCAGAAGTGCTCTAACCAAACTCCGTAAAACAAAAACAGCAGGAGGGGTTGGTCTCCCAATTTTTGCTGACTACCATCTAGCTGCAATCCTAGCACAACTAAGAGGGTGGTTCCCCCATCCCCAACAGCCTCTTTGGTGTTCAATTGAACAAACTAACATACCAGGAGGAAGCATCTATGATTACTTGTTAGCTTCTATGCACCTACAGTCTAAACCCTCTGACATCTCTCTCCCGACTCTAGCAACACTAAACTCATGGAAAACACTGATAACAACTAAATCCAGATCCTCTCCTACTATATCCTTGTCGATCCCTCTGTCAACATTGGCTTTATTGATCCCAGACATACCCTTGAATAGATGGACAGCGAAGGGAATAAATTGGATTTCGGACTTACATTCCGATACTAAAGTCAGTTCGTTTGACACTCTACAAACGACTTATAATCTGCCTTCTTCGGAACGTTTTCAACACTTTAGAATTGCTACTTACCTCAAAAAACATAACGTCAATTATAAGTTATTCTGGCAAATTCACGTATATCTCACAGCCAAAGTTCCTCGCACAGGAGGTATATCGTTATTTTACACTTATCTCCATGACAAAAACATATTCAACAAAACAAATTCCATGCTAGCATGGGAAAGAGATCTTAAAGATACCTTTTCCCCACAACAATGGCACAAAGCAATACAATATATCCACTCGGCTACCAATAGCACCAACCTATGGGAACTCTCACATAAGATCATGCAGCGTTGGTATTTAACACCATATCGTCTAGCTAAATTCAATTGCTCCGCACCATCCACCTGTTGGAGAAATTGTGGGCAAACCGGCACTATCTATCACATCCTATGGGGATGTACACACCTGAAGACATATTGGTCTCACATCCTCACAATTCTACATCAAATAACGAATTTAACTATACGGAATCCTTCATCCTTAGCTATCCTAAACATAGGTATAGAAGACATCCCACCACTACATAGACAATTTACTGTTCACTTATTCCTAGCGGCCAAACTAGTAATACTAAGAAAATGGAGATCGATGCACCCTCCAGACATAGAAGAGGCGATAACTACATTGTCTTTGCATTACACTTACGAAAAGATGCTAGCATCCATTAATGGAAAGTACGACGCATTTTTTCTACGTTGGCAAGGTTGGATAAAGTGGTATGATAATTATCATAAATGATTGACACCACATCTGCTGATTTTTACTTTTTCTTAAAAAACACCCATGACCATCCCTTTCCATATGGCTTCTGAAATGATCCTGTATTATATACACTTTAGTTCCTTTTACTAGTTTCTAACTATACGCTGTTGTTACAAGAACGCTAACAGATTTAACCTGGTTAATACTGCTGTTAAAACAGAGGTAGGCGGAGGCTATGCCTCAGTCAAGCCACAGTTAGCTCCCATATGGGGTGGCTGGCCGGGGCATATAGCCTCTCCTGCCTCGTCTTATTCCTCTCATCTCAGGGAATTGTATTAAGAATGTAAAGATGTAAGTAAATATTAGCATCTATGGTTTATATTTTGATGTACGATATCTACTGTTATGTATCAGCACGGTGTATATCTTTGTAAACTGACAAAACTTGAATAAAAACTATTTAAAAAAAAAAAAATGACTATACAAGTTAGTTCGTTACTGTTACATGGGTGTTACTTTACTTTTCTTTCTTTTGCCATTTTGGTTTTTCTGTTCAGTCTTTAGATTTTACACTGATAACGCCTAAAAGGCTATTAAGGAAGCACGCTACAAACTTGAAGCCGACCTGAGTCGTTCTCCCCAATATTCACGTTTGCACCTTCCCCCACAGAACTTTTATCTCCTCTTGATCCTTCACATGGCAAAGGAGTAGGAATCCAGTCACTCTCACTAACCCCCTGCAGCAGATCTAGTATCTAGTCCGCTGACCATCCAGCCCTATTTTCTACAGGTGGATTGGTATTTCCATCTCCACCTCTGGTACCCCCCCACCCTATATTTGCCCCTTCCCACTGATTCCCTATTTTAGTTTCATTCTTATTTCATCCCCGGGTTCTTCCCCCTTCCCTATATCTATTCCCCCCCACTGATCCCTCTTCCCCATCTCTATCTTATACTCCACCGCCCCCCCCTCCCTTGGCCTAACCACCCCGGCGTAATCAGGCATCTTTCAGGTGGGACAGTTTACTCCCGCGTTCCTGACTCTATACTTAATCCAGCTTCCTCAATACTAGAGTGAAAATGGCCCCTTCAACACCCCTATTGCTGAAATGTGTCTCACTCAAAGCGAAGGGTCTAAATGTTCCTGAAAAACATTCACAGGTCTTGTCCGCTCTCACCAAGCAGAAAGCCCAATTCATTTTCTTTCAGGAAACTCACTTCCGCTCCAATTCAATTCCAAAACTTACTAACCATATATACCAGACAGCTTTCCATTCCACAAACCCTTTAGCAAAGCCAAAGGGGCATCCATACTAGTTTCCAAGCATGCCCCCTTTAAACTTGCTGACTCCCTGATAGATCCTGAGGGGAGATTTGTTTTCCTCAAAGGCTCTTACGCTTCTAGGCCAATCACTCTGGCAAACATTTATGCCCCAAACGATCGTCAAGTCTCATTTTTCAGGATGGTAAGTGATCTCCTACTCTCCTTTAAGCAAGGCGTGTTGCTGATGGGAGAAGATTTTAACATGCCCCTTAACCCAGACCTTGACAGTTCTTCAGGCACCTCCACGATTTCGTACCGGGCCCTTCGCCAGATTAAATTGCAACTTCAAGGTTTGGCGTTACATGACACATGGCGCGCGTTGTTCCCCTCCATCCGGCATAACACCTTTTACTCCATTCCCTTTCAAAAATATTCACGACTGGACTACTTTTTCCTTTCCCAACCTGACTTAACTTACCTCACACATGCCACAATCGACCCTATGTACCTATCTGACCACCACCCCATCTCGGTTTCCTTGACTTTCCCGGACTCGTTCCCAAAAACTAAAGTCTGGAGACTTAACTCTTCCCTGTTAAAAGATGAGGAGTTCGCTACGCACCTAGAATCCAGCATAAACACATATTTTAAGGAAAATTCTACCCCGGACATATCCCTGATCACAGTTTGGGAAGCACACAAATGTGTGATCAGAGGGGAACTGATGACCCAAGCGGCGAAAATAAAACGGAACCACCAGAGTACGTAGACAACCTGATCACTAACATCAGAAGACTAGAGACTGCACACAAACATTCTCATTCTCAGCAGACACTTCAGGAGCTGATGCATTATCGCTCAATGCTGCTGGAAGAATTGGGAAAACGCACTAGGCACCGCTATGTCTTGCATCAGAGAGTCTTCTATGAGCAAGGCAATAAATGCGGGAAACTATTGGCCCGAGCAGTTCGTGCCTCTAGACCATCCAACACAATCCATCACATCCAGACCCAACAGGGCACACTCCTATCTAGAAACGAAGATATTGCCCATTCCTTTGAACAATATTATAAAAACCTTTATAACCTAAAATCAGAACCTAGACCAGGGCGGCCTCAGAAAGGAGGCTATTAAAAACTTCTTGACCCAATACGGCACACAGCCAATCTCACAAGTGCAGGCAGAGGAATTAGAACAGCCCCTCTCAGTGGATGAACTACAAAATGCCCTTAAACAGATGAAAACAGGCAAGAGTCCAGGCCCGGACGGGTTCATGCTGCAGTATTATAAGTGTTTCTTCCAGACTCTAGCCCAAAAGATGTTAGCTACTTTCAACTCCTTGGCCAACCCCGCAATGCCCATGGGTCGTATGTTAGAGGCCCACGTCACTGTTATCCCTAAAGAGGGCAAGGATGCCACACAAGTACAAAATTACAGACCAATCTCTCTCCTTAACGTGGACATTAAGATCTACGCCCAAATTTTAGCCAATAGAATATCCCCACTTCTACAGAACCTTATCTCTGTGGACCAGGTGGGCTTTGTCCCTGGACGGGAGGCCAGGGATAACACCATCAGGGCATTAAACCTCCACCATTGGCTCACTACCACAGAGACACAGGGTTTCTTCTTGTCATTAGATGCCGAGAAGGCGTTCGATAGAGTGGCCTGGGACTACATGCATGAGGTGCTCAGGAAGATTGGCCTTCATCCGCGCATGCTGGCCCACATCTCGGCGCTGTATGCGTCCCCTAGCGCGGCGGTAAGAGTTAATGGCCACCTATCGAACGCCTTCCCTATCAGAAACGGGACTCGTCAGGGCTGCCCCCTTTCGCCTCTGATATTTATACTTTCTTTAGAACCCCTACTTAACAAATTAAGAGATAATCCCGACATTAAAGGTATTAACATACAAGGTAAAGAGTATAAAGTTTCTGCTTTTGCAGATGATATCTTACTTTCCCTGACCGCCCCAACCACCCCCATACCCAACTTGCTCAAAGATATAGAATACTTCGGGACCTTGTCATATCTAAAGATCAACTATGCGAAATTGCAAGCGCTAAACATTTCACTCACAACACGGGAGGCGGAACGTTGTCAGACATCCTTCCCTTTCCAGTGGAACCAACGGGCAATACCCTATTTAGGTATTAATATAACTACTAAATTAGTGGACCTATACAGCGCCAATTTCAGCAAGGTTTTAAAAAAAGCACAACTCGACCTCAAAGAATGGGGAAAAATCAATGTATCTTGGTTCGGCCGCTCCGCTCTTCTAAAAATGGTAACCCTGCCACGGTTCCTCCACATTATTCAATGTCTTCCTATTAGCCTTCCGGCCTCTTTTTTTGCCACATACAAGAAGATGTGCACAATGTTTCTCTGGAAGGGCTCACCTCCACGCACTAAGTTTACCCGTCTCACGCGTCTAAAACTCAGAGGTGGTATCAGGCTCCCGGATCTCCACAAATATTTTCTAGCCAGTCACCTTTCCCGACTCATGGACTGGAATATACATGAGTCGGGAAAGGTCTGGGTCACCTTAGAGAAATCATTCTCTCAAATCCCACTAGAGTCCCTACCTTGGATCCTACCCAAACATTGGCCACAAAGAATAGTAGGACACCCTCTCATCTTAGCCTCATTAGGAGCTTTCAAACGGTCACTTAAAACCTCGTCAATTTCCTCCATCCCGGGCCCACTAACCCCACTGAGGGGTAACCCTGATTTTACGCCAGGGCTATCACCATCCTTTCTTAATCAAGCATGGCCACATGACAGAATACTAGCGTACCAGTTTTATATGGGTAAAATACCCAGATCATACGAGAACCTAGTAGACTTGTCCCCTCTCCACTCCTTTCCCTTTTGGAAATATAGACAAATCAGACACTTCCTTTCCACCCAGGGCACAACACCGACATGGACAAGACAATTAACCCCATTTGAGGAACTATGTACCCAACCCCCCCCCGCTGAGACACCTCATCTCTTACATATACAACAAGCTTATAGATGATACTACCTGCCCCGCAGACCCCGCACGCACAGCATGGGAAAAGGATTTGCAGACGACTTTCACAGAGGAAGACTGGACACATATCCATGAATACGTACATAAAGGCTCCCTTAATGTAGCCATTCAAGAGAATGGATACAAAATTTTAACACGCTGGTACAGGACCCCGTCGCTCATACATAAATTTTCCCCAGCAATCCCAGATACATGCTGGAGGTGTGGAAAGGCAAAAGGGACTATGTTACATGTATGGTGGCAATGTGATCTCATTCAACCATATTGGAAGGAGGTACACGAACTTATCACACATATTACGACGTACTCCCTAACCTACTCCCCTGCTCAATACCTCCTACACCATACCCACTTAACTAAAAACGAATACTACAGGTCACTGGCAATGCACTTGGTGAATGCGGCTAGACTGTGCGTCCTGACACATTGGAGAGTGGTTTCGTAGGATATCCAAAATAGAGGAGATGGAGAAGCTGGTCCATATCTCGCAGGAACGAATCCAAAAATTTACGACCACATGGGCCTGTTGGACACACTTCAAACTGTCTCAGCGATTTGGTGAATATAACCCCTGAACCACTTTGAATATCCCCCTTAGGCAATAGGAAGCAGAGGAAGATACGTCGGGGCGGGGGGGCAGGATGGAGACAGGGGGGAAGACCCTCCTCCCTTTCTCTACCCCCCTCATTTCATTCCCTATCACCCCACCAATCCCCTACCTACACCTCCTCTTTCCCCCCGCCTCACTACTGTAGGGCTTATTCTTTGTAACTCGATCCCTCCCATTCCCCTCCCCCCTCTCTCCTCTTTTTTTTCCCTCCTTCCCTCCCCATCTGATCTCCCCTTACCCCTCCTTCCTTTCTCTCTCCCTTTCTTCTTTCATTTCTCTTTTTTCTCATAACCCTTACCCTCTGAATGGTGCTATAAGGTGGGTGAACTGCGAACTCGCACTCGCTGTTTACCTTTTTTGACACCTATTAGAGCCTATGGCTCTATGGCTCTAATCAGGTGCTTCAAAAAATATCCCACCGCTGTAATTCAGACACGCGGTGCCCGAAAAGGGAGTGGCAGCGGTGGCCATAGATAGAGTCATGTAATGCATGACTCTATCTATTGGTGATAGAGGGGGTGGCAGGAGAGAGGGGGCGGCGCCCATGCACCCTTATGGACCACCGCCACTAGTGGCCAGCATTATTTTCCAGCACTGCCTTAAACTTCTTGGGCATGGAGTTCACCAGAGCTTTACAGGTTGCCACTGGAGTCCACTTCAGCACCTCTATGATGACATCACGGAACTGATGGATGTTAGACACCCTGAGCTGCTCCAACTTCCGTTTGAGGATGCCCCACAGATGCCCAATAGGGTTTAGTTCTGGAGACATGCTTGGCGCCAGTCCATCACCTTTACCCTCAGCTTCTTTAGCAAGGCAGTGGTCGTCTTGGAGGTGTGTTTGGGGTCGTTATCATGTTGGAATACTTCCCTGTGGCCCAGTCTCCGAAGGGAGAGGATCATGCTCTGCTTCAGTATGTCACATTACATGTTGGCATTCATGGTTTCCTCAGTGAACTGTAGCTCCCCAGTGCCGGCAGCACTCATGCAGCCCCAGACCATGACACTCCCACCACCATGTTTAACTAGTAGGCAAGACACACTTGTCTTTGTACTCCTCACCTGGTTGCCACCACACACGCTTGACACCATCTGAACCAAATAAGTTTATCTTGGTCTCATCAGACCACAGGACATGGTTCCAATAATCCATGCCCTTAATCTGCTTGTCTTCAGCAAACTGTTTGCAGGCTTTCTTGTGCATCATCTTTAGAGGCTTCCTTCTGGGATGACAGCCATGCAGACCAATTTGATGTAGTGAGTGGCGTATGGTCTGAGCACTGACAGGCTGACCCCCCCCACCCCATTTAACCTCTGCAGCAATGCTGGCAGCACTCATATGTCTATTTCCCAAAGACAATCTCTGGATATGACGCTGAGCACATGCACCCAACTTCTTTGGTCGACCATGGCGAGGCCTGTTCTGAGTGGAACCTATCCTGTTAAACCACTGTATGGTCTTTGCCACCGTGCTGCAGCTCAGTTTCAGGGTCTTGGCAATCTTCTTATAGCTTAGGCCATCTTTATGTATAGCAACAATTCTTTTTTTCAGAACCTCATAGAGTTCTTTGCCATGAGGTGCCATGTTGAACTTCCAGTGACCAGTATGAGAGAGTCAGGGTGATAATACCAAATTTAACACACCTGCTCCCCATTCACACCTGTGACCTTGTAACACTAATGAGTCACATAACACCAGGGAATGAAAATGCCTAATTGGGCCCAATTTGGACATTTTTAACTTAGGGGTGTGCTCACTTTTTTTGCCAGCGTTTTAAACATTAATGGTTCAGTTATTTTGAGGGAACAGCAAATTTACTCTGTTATACAAGCTGTACACTCACTAATTTACATTGTAGCAAAGTGCCATTTCTTCAGTGTTGTCACATGAAAAGATATAATAAAATATTTACAAAAATGTGAGGGGTGTACTCACTTTTGTGAGATACTGTATGGTGCTCAATGTCCAATCAATACTATAGTCCACATTGAATTACAGTGATTGGCTTTAAAGGTGCACTCCGGACACATGTCACGATCAAAGGGTCAGGATCGAAGATCAGTTTCTATAATGCCGCGTACACACGAGCGGACTTTACGTCAGACTTGGTTCGACGATCTTTCCGGCGGACTTTGTAGCGTAGGTGTGCCGGACTTACAAATGGACAGACTTGGACACACACGACCACTCCAAAAGTCAGATGGTTTTGAACGCGGTGACGTACAGTACGTAGGACGGGACTAGAAAAAGGAAGTTCAAGCCCCATTACGCCACCCTTTGGGCTCCTTCTGCTAATCTCGTGTTTATCTCGTGTTAGTAGAAGTTTGGTTAGAGAGAGAATGCCTTTGGGATTCTGGCCAGCCGGTTCCGTTTGTTCCTCTCGGCCATCAATATGGCGGACTATAGAATCAATTATGTCATAAAGGCTTGTTGCATTCTCCATAATTTTTTGAGAAGACATTCTACCACTTATCTAACTTCTGTTGAGCCTGAGGCCGGACTTAGTGCCGAATCTGCACTCACAGGGCTGGATACTGGCCGTACTGGCTTGGCCCCCCAAACCGCCCATCAAATGCGGGACAGATATGTCATTTTTTTTTTTTTTTTTATAATCTTTATTTATCAAAACAATTTTACAACTGATTATAAAACATGTACACATCCAAGACATTAAATGATCCTATATTTCTTTATCAGAACATTATTCAAATTTCTTTTAATCAGTTACAAAATTATTTCAAGGATGTGAAACCCATATTTTTTAACCTACCCCACTACCCTCCTCCCCCCTCCCCTCTCAATCATACACATTCACAACACAAAAAAAAAAAGATAAAAAAAAAGGGGGAGGTCCCCTCCTATTGTGCTCCATTAGGTTTCTATATCATCCTCAGAAGCCACGAGGAGGCTCTAAACTCTTCCCATCTGGCCCATGTTCTTAATATTTGTTCCTTTAACCCCTCTTCTAACACCATTCTTTCCTCCAGGGCACGCATCTCCGCCATCTCACACTCCCACTCCACCACAGAGGGCACACATGTGCTTTTCCATTTTCTTGCTATAATAGTTTGTGCTGCTGTCAAGAAGTATTTCAATAATCCCTTTTTTGTGTTTTTCACCGATCCCGGGATCATAGATAATACTGCCACCTGTATTTCTGGATATAAATCGATCCCGGTCATAGCTCTATAAATCTGAAATAATTTTTGCCAAAATGGTTGGATTTCTGAGCAATAATACCAGATATGTGACATTGTACCCAGAGCTTCATGACACCTCCAACAGACATCCTCATTATCGGGATTTATTTTGTGTAAATCCACGGGACACCTATACCATCTGGCTAAGATTTTATAATTTCTTTCCTGATGTTTTGCGGATATTGAAAGTTTATGGGTTGCTATAATTGCCTTTTCCCATGTTTCCCTGGGAATTTCCATCCCTATCTCAGATATTTATAGACCTTAGATAAAACATGGGTGGGTCTATGTTCCTGCAGGAAAATTTTTTTCCAAAGTTGTCAGAGGCCTATCTATTACAGACTCCTTTATCAGAGATGCAATATATCGTTGGAGTAGCCCATATTGCATCCACTTTTTTTTATGTTCTACACCCATGACCTCCAGTGGGAGGAGTCTATTCTCTTCCATCGTTTCCACTATCCTGGTATCTCCACTTCTCTTCCATTTAAGAAATGTTTTATACTCGAGTGCCAGTGGAAATTCTGGGTTGCTAAATAGCGGGGTCATAGGGCCTCTAAAAGTAGATCCAATCCCCCTCTTTATCATAATATCCCATACTTTTAATGTTGATACAACTAAAGAGGGCATGTTGCCATCCAGCGGTCTTTGCTCTCTCTTAATCCAAGGTAGTGATTTTAATTTTAGGGCCGTGATCTCTTCTTCGAGCTTCACCCATTGTTTATTATCCCTATTGTGGAACCAGTCCACTATTCTAGTTACCAGTATTGCTCTGAGATACATATCTATATCTGGAAGAGCAAGGCCCCCATCTCTCTCAGTTTTATTTAACACTACTCTGTTAATTCTGAGGGTCTTCCCCCCCAGATTGATTTTCCTATCACCCTATGCAATTTTTTCAGGGTATTTGTTGAAGGAAAAATGGGTATCGCTTGCAGAATATATAATATTTTAGGCAATATATCCATTTTTATTATACTTATTCTGCCCATCCAGAAAAACGTTCCTTTTTCATATTGTTGTAATGTTCTCATAGTTTTTTGCACTAAAGAGGGCATGTTGCCATCCAGCGGTCTTTGCTCTCTCTTAATCCAAGGTAGTGATTTTAATTTTAGGGCCGTGATCTCTTCTTCGAGCTTCACCCATTGTTTATTATCCCTATTGTGGAACCAGTCCACTATTCTAGTTACCAGTATTGCTCTGAGATACATATCTATATCTGGAAGAGCAAGGCCCCCATCTCTCTCAGTTTTATTTAACACTACTCTGTTAATTCTGAGGGTCTTCCCCCCCAGATTGATTTTCCTATCACCCTATGCAATTTTTTCAGGGTATTTGTTGAAGGAAAAATGGGTATCGCTTGCAGAATATATAATATTTTAGGCAATATATCCATTTTTATTATACTTATTCTGCCCATCCAGAAAAACGTTCCTTTTTCATATTGTTGTAATGTTCTCATAGTTTTTTGCACCATCGGGACATAATTATATTCCAGTAATTTATTTAAATCAGTGGGGATAAAGGTACCCAGATATTTAATTGCATTTACCTGCCATTTAAAAGAAAAGTCATTTCTGAGGAGTTCCACCATGGTATTTGGCAGATTAATGTTTAGAGCTTCGGATTTACTATAGTTTACCTTAAAATTACTTAGTGCACCAAATCGTTTAAATTCAGATATCAGATTTGGTAATGATATCAGGGGATTTGTGATATATAACAATATATCATCTGCATATACTGACATCTTGTACTCTATATCTCCCACTTTGATTCCTTGTATATCTTTATTTTCTCGAACCGCTATTAATAAGTGCTCCATCACTAATATGTATAGTATAGATGTGAAAGGTGTAAAAATTGCGCCAACTCCTAAAGGGTATGAGGTGAAGCAGCCAACACAACAATCTGACCGTTGTAAATGTGAAAATAATAATAAAGTGTGGCGCTAACAGGTAACAGGACACGTGTTATTAATCAGATAACAGTGGTCTCTGTAGAGGGGTGTCAAATTCTGAGGTATATGTCTTATTATATTAGTGATGATTTCTTTGCAGAATATCACAAGGGCAAGTAAAAAAATAAAATGTGAAAAAATATCCAACAGTGATAAATATTTCAGTGTACACAAACACATACAGATAATGAATACTGTATTATGACAGTGAATACTGTGTTAGGACCTATATATCCATTAAGCGTGAATATTAAACATAGGGTAACACATACAGATAATGAATACTGTATTATGACAGTGAGTACTGTGTTAGGACCTATATATCCATTAAGTGTGAATATTAAACATAGGGTAACATATCCCAAAACAAAGAGCAATAATAGAGGTGAACAGAGTATCACAATGTGTTGTGTGTATAGCTCAACAGAAATAGTGTTCATCAAAACAAAGCCAAAAAGTGAAAAGTCCATAAAAGGTGAGTATGTATGAGTGTTAAAAGTCCATCATTGAGTGGGTGGAGTGCTCATATTTAACCCCACAACAATCTGAAAACAGGCAGTCTTCCTGAGGAATGTATAGGAGCTGTATGAAGGGACCCTTAAATCTGGAAGGATTCTTCACTCATTCAGACGGTCTCAACACAGAGGAAAAAAGACATAGGAATGCCCTTACCAGACAAGGTGGACTCACAGGCCCTTGGCGGTGAGTCAAGCGAGCTTGTACTGTCAAACGGTATAGTGCGATGATCCGTGTGGTGATCTTATGCGAAGTCTCATCAGATGTCATCAGATGGTGTGCCAAATCGGAATCGGGAGTCTCCAGGATTCTGCTCCGGTCATCGGGCGATCGTTTCCTCAGCGGCTCATCTCATGAATAAGTAAACAGAGGAAAAAAAAACTTCCACATAGTGTAAAACCTTTTTTGAAAAACGTTGTAGCGTTTTATTGAGGAATATTTTCCAAAAAGTTACAAAAAAGGCAGTAAAAACTCGGCTCAAAAAATTGTAAAAAAATATAAAAAAGATAAAAGATGGTATAAAATAGTGCAGTAAGTGATGGTGAGGGTATAATCATAGAAACCCGACACGTTTCGTCTTCAAAAGACTTCTACTGGGGTATGAATTAGCCCCCCATCAACTGCGCTTTATATATTCTACTTTGAAATCAAGTGGAACAGCTGATTTGCGCTGTTGCACTGTATGACTTCCGGGTTTGGCGGCGTCACCGATGACAAGCGGTCATGTGATGTTTCTATAGCCAATCATATTCCCATAGTGCTGGTCAGGAACCAAGCCTCACTCCTGTTCTCCAATCAACAATGCGTCACCCCATTCGTCGCTGTGGTCACATGTCGATCACGTGATCTATTATGCGAGGGGTGACAGCGGGCCGCTCGTAGCCTGCTCGTAGCCTGCGTCATCCCATTCGTCGCTGTGGTCACATGTCAATCACGTGATCTATTATGCGAGGAGTGACGGCGGGCCGCTCGTAGCCTGCGTATCACGGGAGATAGGAAGTGAGGGCTTGTCAGTCCGAGGCCTGAGACGCAAATAATGCGGCAGTCGGGGATAGTGACATATTTTTGTATCTGAATATATGTGACTCGGTCCGCATCCCGGAAATCTTTAAACCGTATCTGATTAAAAATTTATATAGAGTACATATAGTAAAAGTGATCAATAGAGACTTTACTCATACAGGAAACACATACGGATAAATATTACTCCCACATTGTTATACAGGGGTGAAAAGGGTATATCGAACATTTGTGGTTAAGAGTAAAGTAAGGTATATATGGAATATATTATAGTGCAGAGTTATATTTAAGGGACAAGCCATCCTGTACAACCTGTATAGGATTAATTCCTAAAGCGTATGTACGTATAGACCATTCGGGGAAGAAAAATATATGAAGTATCAAGGTGAAGATCAATATAGCCTTGGGAATGAGTAGGGGGGGGGATGTGTACATCTAAGTCAATGCGCGGAACATACCCTTGAGAGAATGAAAAAATTTCAAGGAAGAATGATCCGTGGGAATAAAAGATCCTAGTATTATCTGGAAAGGAAAAACATATATAGTGAAGAGGGGGCAAAGAATTGTTACATGTAAAGTTCAGTGGCTCAAATGGTGTTGCCATATGAAAAAAGATTGTATTGAAGAAATAGACTAGTTCAGAGAAGGTGTTAGAAACTGGAATAACACCCCACCAGAGGCTTAATAAAAGGCGTTTCGGATCCCCAATCAAGTGGGATCAGGGGGGTTAACCCAGAAATTGTACCAATAAATATATTAGAAAAAATATGAAAGTAGAACTAGAAGCTAAAGAGCTAAAACTAGGACGGGGGGGGGGGATGTGAAAGAAAAATTATAGAAATTATAAACATTAAAAAATCCAGGGAAATTCTATGTGGTCCAAGGAAATCTTAGACCCACCGTGAGAGGGATACCAACGTTTAAGACTCGTTGATAAAAGCGTTGATATCCCAATCAACATTGAGTCCGTGTGGTACATAACATTTCATGAGATGTATCCAAAAAGTTTCTAGTTTGGACACGCCCCTCACATTCGGTTCCCCCCTCCAATGTGGAACGAATTTGTCTATAATTTGGAACTTCGTTCCAGATGGGTTTTGGTTATGGTGATGTAGATAGTGTTTAGGAACACTATGATTTGTGCGTCCTTTTGTTATAGCTGTGATGTGTTCATTCACTCGTATAGAGAAATTACGTATAGTGCGCCCTATATATTGCTTGCCACAGGGACAGGTGATGAGATATACGATAAACTTTGTAGTGCATGTGGCAAAATGTTTCATCCTATATTCCCTCCCAGTTGAGGATGACGTGAATGTTTCGATTTTACGGGATTTGCAGATGTTAAGTTTGCATACCGTACATTTCCTACAGGGGTAGAAACCTTTTAGATCGTGAAAAAAGGATGGTGTCTTAGGGGGGTCTACCACGCCTGGTGCGATCTGTCCTCCTATCGATGGTGCACCTTTATATATCACTCCAGCTCATTTGGGGAGTAATGGGCCCAATATTCGATCGTTTTTTAATACTTTCCAATGTCTCGAGATGATACTCTTTATCTGTTTATGTTGGATGGAGTAGTTAGTGAGAAAAGACCATCTGTGTCTAATATCAGAAGTTTTTTTGGGCTGTTCTACTAACAGTGATAACCGATCGACACGGGCCACTCTTTGGATTTCGAGATTGATATGTTCTCCATCATATCCCTTTTCTCTGAATCTTGATTTGATAGTCGCTGCTTATCTATAGTAATCCGACAACAGAGAACAGTTGCGTCTGATTCTCATCAGTTGGCTCCGAGGGACTGATTTCAGCCAGGTTAAATGGTGGCAGCTGTCAATCGGGATGTAGTCATTACGGTCGGTGACCTTAAAGAATGTTTTCGTCTCCAGTTGACCGTTGACAGCTGTAATTTCTAGATCCAAGAAATGTATCGTGGAAACACTGGCTTCAAATGATACATGGATGCCTACTTCTTTCTCGTTGAGGACCGACATGAAACGATTCAGTGACTCCATGGATGGGTGTTATTCCAGTTTCTAACACCTTCTCTGAACTAGTCTTTTTCTTCAATACAATCTTTTTTCATATGGCAACACCATTTGAGCCACTGAACTTTACATGTAACAATTCTTTGCCCCCTCTTCACTATATATGTTTTTCCTTTCCAGATAATACTAGGATCTTTTATTCCCACGGATCATTCTTCCTTGAAATTTTTTCATTCTCTCAAGGGTATGTTCCGGGCATTGACTTAGATGTACACATCCCCCCCCTACTCATTCCCAAGGCTATATTGATCTTCACCTTGATACTTCATATATTTTTCTTCCACGAATCGTCTATACATACTTACGCTTTAGGAATTAATCCTATACAGGTTGTACAGGATGGCTTGTCCCTTAAATATAACTCTGCACTATAATATATTCCATATATACCTTACTTTACTCTTAACCACAAATGTTCGATATACCCTTTTCACCCCTGTATAACAATGTAAGAGTAATATTTATCCGTATGTGTTTCCTGTATGAGTAAAGTCTCTATTGATCACTTTTACTATATGTACTCTATATAAATTTTTATTCAGATACGGTTTAAAGATTTCCGGGATGCGGACCTAGTCACATATATTCAGATACAAAAATATGTCACTATCCTCGACTGCCGCATTATTTGCGTCTCAGGCCTCGGACTGACAAGCCCTCACTTCCTATCTCCCGTGATACGCAGGCTACGAGCGGCCCGCCGTCACCCCTCGCATAATAGATCACGTGATCGACATGTGACCACAGCGACGAATGGGATGACGCATTGTTGATTGGAGAACAGGAGTGAGGCTTGGTTCCTGACCAACACTATGGGAATATGATTGGCTATAGAAACATCACATGACCGCTTGTCATCGGTGACGCCGCCAAACCCGGAAGTCATACAGTGCAACAGCGCGAATCAGCTGTTCCACTTAATTTCAAAGTAGAATCTATAAAGCGCAGTTGATGGGGGGCTAATTCATACCCCAGTAGGAGTCTTTTGAAGACGAAACGCGTCGGGTTTCTATGATTATACCCTCACCATCACTTACTGCGCTATTTTATACCATCTTTTATCTTTTTTATATTGTTTTACTATTTTTTGAGCCGAGTTTTTACTGCCTTTTTTGTAACTTTTTGGAAAATATTCCCCAATAAAACGCTACGTTTTTCAAAAAAGGTTTTACACTATGTGGAAGTTTTTTTTCCTCTGTTTACTTATCCATGTGATGAGCCGCTGAGGAAACGATCGCCCGATGACCGGAGCAGAATCCTGGAGACTCCCGATTCCGATTTGGCACACCATCTGATGACATCTGATGAGACTTCGCATAAGATCACCACACGGATCATCGCACTATACCGTTTGACGGTACAAGCTCGCTTGACTCACCGCCAGGGGCCTGTGAGTCCACCTTGTCTGGTAAGGGCATTCCTATGTCTTTTTTCCTCTGTGTTGAGACCGTCTGAATGAGTGAAGAATCCTTCCAGATTTAAGGGTCCCTTCATACAGCTCCTATACATTCCTCAGGAAGACTGCCTGTTTTCAGATTGTTGTGGGGTTAAATATGAGCACTCCACCCACTCAATGATGGACTTTTAACACTCATACATACTCACCTTTTATGGACTTTTCACTTTTTGGCTTTGTTTTGATGAACACTATTTCTGTTGAGCTATACACACAACACATTGTGATACTCTGTTCACCTCTATTATTGCTCTTTGTTTTGGGATATGTTACCCTATGTTTAATATTCACACTTAATGGATATATAGGTCCTAACACAGTACTCACTGTCATAATACAGTATTCATTATCTGTATGTGTTACCCTATGTTTAATATTCACGCTTAATGGATATATAGGTCCTAACACAGTATTCACTGTCATAATACAGTATTCATTATCTGTATGTGTTTGTGTACACTGAAATACTTATCACTGTTGGATATTTTTTCACATTTTATTTTTTTACTTGCCCTTTTGATATTCTGCAAAGAAATCATCACTAATATAATAAGACATATACCTCAGAATTTGACACCCCTCTACAGAGACCACTGTTATCTGATTAATAACACGTGTCCTGTTACCTGTTAGCGCCACACTTTATTATTAATATGTATAGTAGTGGGGATAGCGGACAACCCTTCGGGTTCCGTTCGTTATAGGAACTACCTCCGATATATCGCCATTCGCCCGTATCTTAGCCGTTGGATTCTGGTATAAGGCCATTATTTTATCCATAAGTATAGGACCCAACCCCCATTGTACTAAAGTCTCTTTAAGGAAGTTCCATCCCACCCTATCAAATGCTTTCTCAGCATCGATTGCTAATAAGCAGGATGGGATGGAACTTCTCTGTGCGTATTCCACCAATGTGAGTGTTTTTAGAGTGTTATCTCTTGCCTCTCTTCCCTTTATAAAGCCCACCTGATCTAGATGTATATGTGCAGGTATTATAGGGGCGAGTCTATTGGCGATTATTTTAGAGTACAGTCTTAGGTCAATGTTTGTTAAAGAAATTGGTCTATAATTTCCACATAAAGTATGGTCCTTCTCAGGTTTGGGTATAAGTGCAATGTATACCTGCATACTTTGTGGGACGAAAGGCACCGATGAGGATACTGCATTAAAGGTCCGCTTCATAATGGGGATAAGATCTTCTTTAAATGTTTTATAAAATCTAGGGGTAAAGCCATCAGGGCATGGGCTCTTCCCAGGTACTAATGGATCAATTACCTTTTGTATTTCAATCTCTGAGAAATCTTGATCTAATTGTGCCGTTTCTATCGGTGCTAGTACAGGGAGTGCAGTTTCTCTTACATATTGATGAATACTTTGTTGGAATCCCTCCAGATCGCTATTTGCACCATAATTGGGTATGTTATATAATTTCATATAAAAGATCTGAAACTCCTTCAGAATCTCTTTTGGGTCGTACCTCATATCCCCTGTTTCTGACTTGATCTTGACAATAGGCAATGCATTGCCTTGATGGCGTAAAGCCCTTGCGAGAAGTTTACCTGGTTTATTACCCTGTTGATAGTATAGGGAACGGTTACTGTCTCTTATACGTAATGTTTGCTTGTATATCAGCATTTGTAATTCTGTTTTCAGTTCTGTTAATTCTATTAATATTTTGCGTGTTGGATTCTGTTTATGTTGAGCTTCTATTTTGGGTATTTCTTTTAATAGTTGAGTCATTCTATTACCTTTTAATTTTTTCAATCTAGCCGCATGTTTTATAAAAAATCTTCGAATTACACATTTTAATGCTTCCCACTGGATCGGCAAAGATGTAGTGTCTTTTATACGGTCGTGTGAGAAGTTTGTTATTGCCCTCCTTATTTCTATCACACATGTCTCATCATACAGCAGATTATCATTAAGTTTCCAATTTCCCCTAATACTTTTACTCTTAAGTGGGTCCAGTACCAAAAATACTGGCGCATGATCTGACCATATCGATCTACCTATCTCGGCAGATAAAGTTACCGCCATCCCTAGCTGGTTTATCAAAAAATAATCCAGTCTATGGTATGTCCCATGGACTTTTGAATGAAACGTAAAATCTTTTTCCATTGGATGTAATACCCTCCAAATATCATTCAACTGGTATTTTGCCATCATTTCTAAAAATTTTTTTTTTCCTTACCCATCTGTAATAATGAGGGTGCTGTGGTATCTTTCTCTTTATCCAGAACAATGTTAAAGTCTCCCCCAATTATTGTTATCCCCTCCGCTTTTTCCATAAGCTCCCTTATCACTTGTGTTCCTATTTTATGCTGACCTTGATTAGGTAAGTATATATTGATGGAAGTATATTTTTTACCGTATATAATAAGTTTAGGTAATATTGCTCTACCATCTCTATTACGCCATTCTTCCAGCACTTGGTGTGGTATTGTCTTATGTATTGCAATAGAGACACCTTTTGATTTTGAATACATAAAAGAGTCATGATACCATGTGGTGTAAAATCTATTTTGCAGATTAGGGACGTGGTCCGTGCGGAAATGCATTTCCTGGAAAAAGATCACACCCACTTTTTGTTTATGGAGAGAATATAGGACCTGAGACCTCTTTGTTGCTGAATTGAGACCTCTAATATTGTAAGAGCATATTTTCATACTTCAAAATCCAGAGGGACAAACAAAAAAACAAAAAACACACACGCACTACACCCAAACTACCCTAAATCTATTTGACTTATATAAAGTATGTCTTACTAACTAAAGTAAGTTCCCTATGAAGGGGGCACCGGACACTGACGTCCAAGATCCGTCGCCCTATCGGTGGCACACGCTGCATTTTAAAAGCTAATTTCTTATCTTTTTATATTTCATTCTCCCTCTCCCTTCTCTGCTCTCCTTACAGAAAGGAAGAGAAAGGAGCATGTGAGTAAGGGGCATGGGAGAGGTATCTCAAAACCTATACATCACATATATTGATCTATATTCCTCCCTCCATCCCGTCCTGCTGTGCGGGAAGATTTGGTGCTGCACCCAAAACTCTTGCGTATAATATTACTTATTTAGTGAGTTTAAAAAAAAAAAAAAAAAAAAGCCCCCCACCCCCCCATCCACTTATGCTTTTTGTGTCATATCTAAATCCATTACCTTTTTACTCATCATACTCACTATTATGTATTTTAACAAAAAAAAAAAAAACCCAATCTCTTAATCCCCCCTTTCCGTGTCAAATCTATTCAGGCTCTTCTACTTATGTTACATTTATAACATGTTACCAAAAATAGTGCTAGCATCCCACCCAAGTATCTTCCATATTTGTGTTATATCTTTATATCATTTGTGAGAGAAGGAGAAAAAAAAAAAAAACCCTCTACGAATTCTCTTCCTCCCCCCACCCCCCCCCCTAATTTATTTACTCTTATTATACCAACTTCTCGCTTGATTAGTGAATAATTATTTACTTACATCCCATCCTCTCCCCCCTTCCTCCTCCCACACACCGCTCATCAGAACTTTCTAAACACTTTCATATATGAGATGGGCCAGTCCGACAGTTCTGTTTCTGATAAATTAAGAGTTGCCAAAAACTGTGGTAAATCTTCCAAATCGCTGAATGTTGCAGTTAATCCCTCTCTTTGAGCTTGCAGTTGGAATGGAAATTTCCATCTGTACTGCAAATTGTTCCTTCTGAGTTGTTCCACCAGGGGTTTTAGTGCTCTCCTCCGATCCAGTGTGAATTTCGATAGATCTTGGAAGAATAGTAATGGGTCTCCCTTGTGTTGGATATTTTTTAATTTCCCCCCTCACCTTCCAGGACAGCTACTTGAGAGATGATCGGCTCCGCCCTCTACAGGAAACACAAATCAGATAGAATTTCAAAGGCCCCTCCCTTTCCTTCTGACCCTCAGTTGTTTTGTGTTTCCAGCCCCTCCAGGAGCACCGACACGTTTGTTCTTTTCTTATGGTCTGGTAACTGTGGTTGGTGGACCCCCCTTCTCTGGTTTCATCCAGGACTAGTTGTGGCCAAGTCCTGGATGATGGTCTGTACCAGAAGGGTTTCCTATTTCTAAGGGTTACTTGCCTTTGTAAAATGGTGGCAACTCCCTTCCTTTCCCTAGCGCTGCTGTGTGGAACTGTGTCCTCCTAATTGCTTCATTCCGGTGTACCGAGATGGTGTCAGGAGGACTTCCGGTGATGCAGCAAGATGGCGCCGGAACCGGAAGTCACATGACGCACTTCCGGACGCCGAGGAGCATGGTGTGGAGACACTGAGGACATGCTGCAAGGGAATGGCCTGCTAAAAACGCCATTCTAGGCGCAGTTTTTGCGGAACAGCAGCAGTCTTCTCTGCGACCGTTCTTCGCTTGCTTCATGGAGCCTGAGGACAGGTCTGAGTGTGGAAAGTCCGCTCGTATTGAACCAGCGGCAGCATCCGGGTCCCATACTGCCTCCAAGGTAAGCCCTGGTCTGTGGATAGCTACAGCAAGGGACTTCTTTTGTATGGATCCTTTTTATTTATGGCCTTGTTTCTGCTCTCTTGTAAGCCAAACCGGTGAAGAAGAAATGTGGGAACTGTAGAGCCAGGCTCTCTGATAGTTATAAAAAGCTATTTTGTGAGGATTGTATCCCACCCAGAGCTAGTTCAGAGTCTTCCTCCTTTAGGGAGTTAATGACTTCTATGAAGGAGTTAGTGGATTATTTTCGGTCACTGAATGACAGGGTTACTAGTTTAGGCCCTCCCTCTTCTAGACCCATAGCTCAAGATCCTTCAACCTCTGCCAAGTCCCTTCCCTTATTAGTATCTGAGACTATTAGTTCACTCAATACCTCTGAACTGGAGAAGGGTGAGAATTCAGTCTCTTTATCTGATGAAAAGTCTGCATCAGAGGAGGATACAGGTAGCTCATCCAAGTATCTCTTTCCAGTTGAGGATATTGATGAACTATTAAAAGCAATTTATACCTCAGAGCAGATTGAGATGCCACAGCATGCTCAATCTGTACAGGATAAAATGTATAGGGACCTTCAGGGACGGAAATCTAGAACCTTTCCGGTACATCAGTCTCTTAGAGACATGATTCTATCTGAATGGAAAGAACCTGAAAAAAGGTTGTTCCAATCCAGAGGACACAAAAGTAGATTTCCTTTTCAGCCTGACTTTGAAGAGGTTTTCTTTAAGTGTCCTAGATTAGATGCTCCTATGTCGCAGGTGTCCAAAAGATCAGATCTTTCTTTTGAGGATTCTGGGGTCCTTAAGGATCAAATGGCTAGGAAGGCTGACTCATTGCTGCATAGGGCCTGGGATGCTTCAGCTTTTTCTTTAGGCCCAGCGGTAGCATCTACCTGTGTGGCTAGAAATTTAGATGTATGGGTTCAGCGTCTAGATGATCTTCTGGCATCTGACACCCCCAAGGAAGAGATTAGAGAATCCCTCCCACTCATTGCCAAGTCAGTCACCTTCTTAGCTGATGCAGCAGCAGATTTAGTGAAATCCGCAGCTAGGGCTTCTGTTCTCATTAATTCAGCTAGGCGGGCTATCTGGTTTAAATCTTGGGAAGGTGACCTTATCTCCAAAAATAAGCTCTGTGGCATTCCTTTCAAAGGCAAACTGTTGTTTGGTTCTTCCTTAGAAGAAGTCTTATCTCACTCCTCTGAGAAAGGTAGTCGATTCCCTTCTTCCCAAAGGGATAAGCCCCAGAATAAGAGGCCTTTTCGTGGCTTCCAAAACAAGGCTAATTTTAAAGGCAACAGGCAACAGGCTAAAAAGAAATGGTCCTTTAACAAAGACAAACTCAAAGGAGGAACTCCCTTTGCTCTTTCAGCCCCTTCCGAGAATACCCAGTGACGCCAGGTTAGGGGTAGGGGAAGATTGTGCCATTTCATCAAGGAATGGGCAGAGATTTCCACCAATTCCTTCATCCTTCAAACTCTGGTAAAGGGTTACAGATTGGAGTTCAAAAATCTCCCCCCCCAGAGGTTTTTTCTTACCCACCTGCCGAGAGACGGCAAGCCATGTTAAATTTGATCTCTGTGTGGGAAACAGAGGGAGTTATTCTCCTGTCCCAGAAGATCAGAAGTTCCGGGGATTTTATTCACACATCTTTCTGGTCAAGAAAGCTTCCAGCGGCTTTCGTATGGTCATAAATTTAAGCGTCCTGAACCTATATATAGTTTACAGACATTTCCGTTTGGAGAACATTTATTCCATTAGAAATCTGTTGTTACCAGAGGTCTTCATGGTGACCCTGGACCTTCAGGACACTTATCTTCATGTACCAATCTGCCAGAGCCACCGGAGGTTCCTCAGGTTTGCAGTGCTCGTGGGAAACGAGCCGTCTCATTGGCAGTTCAATGCCCTTCCTTTTGGTCTCTCGGCAGCACCGAGGATTTTCACAAAAATCATGGCCGAAGTCATGGCCTTTTTTCGGGTTCAAGGTGTATCAATTGTCCCATATCTAGACGATTTTTTTGATTTTTTTCTCAGGGCAAGGAGTTCCTTATTCAAGACCTACAGTTGGTTTTGCGGACCTTTCAAAAATTAGGGTGGAAGGTCAACCAACAGAAGTCTTGCCTAGTACCCTCACAGAGCATACTTTTTCTGGGTTATCTATTAGACTCTGTTGCCCTAAAGATTTTTCTTCCCGAAGACAAAATTGTGAAAATTCTTCTCTCTGTGCAGACCTTCAAACTGCTCCCTCAGACCTCCCTTCGGCATATCATGCAGTTGCTGGGCCTAATGACTGCAGCCATTCCAGGGGTGCCTTGGGCTCAATTGCATTCCAGACCCCTTCAGGCTTTTCTTTTGCCCCATTGGGATCGCAGGAAAAATTCTCTGGATCAGCTGGTAAAACTACCAGAAGGGAATTTTCTAGATCTCGCCTGGTGGGAGCAGCGAGAACATCTGCAGAGGGGGAAGGATTGGGCACAACATTGCCCGATCAAGATTACCACAGACGCCAGTCTGTGGGGTTGGGGTGCTCACTCACAGGGTTGGCAGGCTCAAGGAGCCTGGTTGCCAGAGGAAGCAGGTCACTCCTCGAATTTCAGAGAACTTCTGGCTGTCAGGAAAGCACTTATGTCTCTGGGAGAGAGGGTCTATTCAAAGGACCTTTTAATATTTTCAGACAATGCCACAACAGTGGCGTACTTGAACAAGCAAGGGGGCACTCGCTCGGAATCACTTCTGTCATTAACGCAGCAGATTCTGTCCTGGGCAGAGATCTGTCTCTTCAGTAAGGGCAGTTCACATCAAGGGGTCAGAAAATGTGCTGGCGGACTTTCTGAGCAGAGTGAGCATCAGTTCCAGCGGTTGGGAACTACATCAAGGCACGTTCCAGGAGGTGGTGCTAAGATGGGGTCTCCCTGCAGTGGATCTTTTTGCCTCCAGTCTCAACAAGAAACTACCGGCGTTCTTCTCTCTGGAGAGAGAAACAGAGTCCTTGGGGACGGATGCACTGTCCTTCCCTTGGGACTTCAGCCTGGCCTATGCCTTCCCTCCTTTTTCCCCTTTTGCCCCTAGTGGTTCGGAAAATGATTCAGGACAGAGCAGAAGTCGTTCTGATTGCCCCCTGGTGGCCCAGGAGGAGTTGGTTCTCCTCTCTGAAGGCTCTATCTGTGTATCCTCCCTGGCCCCTTCCAGTTCGAAAGGATCTACTCCATCAGGGACCGGTATTGCATCCAAACCCTCAGACCTTCCATTTGATGGCCTGGAGGCTGAGCGGTGCATCCTACAGTTAAATGGATGTTCAGAGAGGGTAATTCATACTGTCCTGGACAGCCGTAAATTGGTCACAAGAAGAATCTATGGGAAAGTTTGGAAAACTTTTATTTCCTGGCAAAGGAAATCTGGTTTAGATTCCTTTTCCCCTCCCCGCATTTTAGATTTTCTGCAGGAGGGAGTGAAAAAGGGTCTCTCTGTCAACACCCTTAGGGTTCAGGTTGCTGCCCTATCTTTATTTTCAGAGAGAAGACTAGCGGTAGATCCCTTAGTCAGGAGGTTCCTTTTAGCCAGATCTAGGCATACTCCCAGGATCCACAAACATGTTCCTCCCTGGGATCTGTCGTTGGTATTAAATGCTCTAACAAGGGCTCCTTTTGAGCCTTTGCATGAGGCTTGCCTGGAAATGATTTCTTTGAAATTGTCCTTCCTTTTGGCTATTACGTCAGAGCAAAGGATTCCGGATCTAGAGTCTCTTTCCTGTAAAGATCCCTTCCTGAGGATTTTAGAGGACAGGGTGGTGATTAAACCCGATCCACTCTATTTACCCAAAGTTTCTTCCAACTTTCATAGGTCCCAGGAGGTAGTTCTCCCTAGTTTCTGCACCTCTCCCAAAAATGCGGACGAGGAAAGGTTTGGTCTTTTAGACGTTAAGAGGTGTCTTCTACTTTATCTAGAAAAGACCAGTGGGTTTAGGAGTTCCTCCCAACTGTTAGTTTTGTTCAGTGGCCCCAAGAAGGGGTCCAATGCATCTAAAAGTTCTATTGCTAGGTGGATTAGGGGAACAATCTGTGAGGCATATAAAGCATCAGGTCGCACCCCTCCTTCTAGAATTAGGGCCCATTCAACGAGATCCATGGCCACATCATGGGCAGAAAGAGCGGGAGCTTCATGAGAAGATATCTCTAAAGCTGCCGTCTGGTCCTCCTCTCATGCATTTGTCAAGCATTATAGAATTCAGATGCTTTCCAGCCAGGACCTTTCCTTTGGTAGGAAAGTGCTTCAGGCTGTCGTCCCTCCCTAAGGTATAATATCTTGCTTATCCTCTCAAGTAGCTGTCCTGGAAGGTGAGGGGGGAAAACCCCCGTTAGACTTACCGGTAATGGTATCTCCAGGAACCTTCCAGGACAGCGTCTATATTCCCACCCTATTCTATTTTTTCACTGGTCAACCATGTTTTCCTGATGGTGGTGTGTTTTATGTTTTCTATTTTTTTCCTCTGCCGAGTGCACCTTCGGTGGAGGTTACTTGATCTTCTAAACAACTGAGGGTCAGAGGAAAGGGAGGGGCCTTTTAAATTCTATCTGATTTGTGTTTCCTGTAGAGGGCGGAGCTGTCCTAGAAGGTTCCTGGAAATACCGTTACCGGCAAGTCTAACGGGGGTTTTTGACGTACTGCGAGCATAATTCTATCTTTTATATGAGCATAGTGCATCTTACAGATGATATCCCGAGGTTTACTAGAATCTAATCTATTTATTCCTGCTACTCTGTGTGCACGGTCAATTATCAGATCCTTTACATCCGTATCCTGGATTATTTCCTGAAAAATTTTCTGTAACATTGTTATAAGATCTTTTACACTCACATCTTCCTTTAAACCTTATTCTTATGTTGAATCTTCGATTTCTATTTTCTTGTTCATCTAGGCTATTTATTAGTTGATTCATTTGGTTCCCTTGTTTTTGTATTTTTTCCTTTATCTTCATTAGTTCTTGTTCTGTTTTTGAGACTCTGGTGTCTAATATATCCGTTTTTTCTTGTGCAGCTTTTGTGGATATCTTGAGCTCTTGAATCTCTATTTTATATGTTTTTTCCAATCTGTGCACATATTGATCCATATCTGCTCTAGTTGGGAGAGATTGAATGTATGTTCTCATATCCCAATTTTCTTTGTCCTCTTCCTTTTGTTCACTTAAAGAGCCTGTTATGTCTATTGGTGAGCTATTTCTGGGATGGACCATTTGCTCTTCTCCTGATGATCTAGATGTTACCGATATTTCCGCTAAGTTTGAGATTTCCTGTGATGTATGTAAAGCTTGAATTGTTCGGGGCGATTGCAATTGTAGTTGTTGCAAGATCTCTTTTATATCCTCTGTTTGTGTAGATTGAGCACCTGTAGGGTTTTTATTTTTACTTTCTATTTTATCTTTCTTGTTCTTTTGAGGTTGTGGTGTTTTGTTTCCCTTCTTGGGTGCCATATTTCTATTAGAGCTTCTGTCTCTCCACCTTCCCTTCCAAAGAGTAATTTCTTTATGCGTTTTTGTGATTGCTTATCAGACTTGGCTCTTGCTTGGTGTTCTTTTTAAGTAAGTGTAATATATATCAGAGTATTGCAAAAAAACATTTTATATCCTATACTAAGCCCCTTGATTGATGCTAGGGAGGCAAATGAGTTCTGTTGGTATAATGTCTCTTTCAAATATATATTTCAAAAGTCAGAAGACTCTAATAAACTCTATATGCCCCAGAAATATTTATGCTTGCACAGAGCCCTTTGATCTTCCCAGAATCACTCTATCAGGATAGTTTTTTAAAGACTCTAAAGATTATAGCTCTTTGTAATTTTTTACACAGTCTTTATGCAGTTCCCACTGTTACTCTACATATCTTCCATGGCCATACCTGATTCTGAGGTCTCCGGTCTCTTCCTGTGTTTAGTGTAGCACAGCGCCCGTGCGGCTGAAGTTTCCTCTGTTTAGCCTATAAGCTGGGAGATCTCCTGGTCTTCCTGATCTCTGCTGCTTGTGTCCCGAGAACCTCCACCGGAGTGCGCGTCCCCCCAGCGAGCTGCCCCTGCCGCCTGTGTATGCAGACACGCAGAGACTCCCGCACGGCTTCGCACTGTCTCCTGGTTTCGTCCTCGGTCCCGCTCTCAGCACTCCACAGGTACCGTTCCTTCCTGGATCTCACGGATCTGCCTCAGCCGCCTCTCACCACCACTTCTGTTGTGACGGCTTCTGTCGGATGGCTCAGTCTAATATAGGAAAGAGCCTTTAGCAAACAGCCAGGTAGTTAGGCATATGTATCCGCTGCCCAAGCCCTCCTTATCTGTGGCGTCTACAGCATCTGCAGCGTGTCTGCCCCTCGATCTCCCCAAGCAGCCATCTTGGGCGTCAGCTCCTTCCCCCCACCTGATTCCAGATATGTCAATTATTTTAATGGTCGGGGGGCCATTGCAATGCCAGAACATCTTTAAACTTTTACAAGATAAAAAAAAAATCTTTTGGATCAAATCTCTTGTTTTTATTCTTGTTTGCATTTATTTTTGGCTGTCTCCTAGTGCACTTGTAGTGGCAAGTGCATGTCCCTTTAGTCAATAAGGCCCTTTGTCACTGTAAACACCCAAAAAATGAATAAACTGGTATTGATAAATAATAAGCCACACACATTGTAGTAGTAAAAACATTTTACTGTGCGCACATTCAAAGGTGCATTTTTTTTAAACGTGTGATTTCTTTTTTTTTCTTTTTTTACAATATCATTTTTAAATTTTTGGGGGGTTATTTTAGGCATATTTATCCAAAAATATTTGTTTTGACAATTTTTTGCTTGACAACAGGATTTTTTCACACATAATAAAAAAAAAAACAGGAACTTACAAAGTTCAACATGTCAAAAACTGTGCTGGTGATGTCACCCATGTAAAAGCAAAATTTAGCAGATGCACACAAATTGTGAGTCCAAATGGTTAAAGTCTACATGTGCTATCTCCCATCATGGGGGATCAATGGACGTGTTTTGTGTGTGCAATCCCTTTTTTCCTCTTATAAACTAACATTATTATGAGAAAGGGGTTGCAAACACAAAACAAGTACATTGAGATCCCCTGATGGCAGATAGCACATGATGACACACCGTGTGCATCTGCTAAATTGTGCTATTACTATTTCACAACTTTAAAAAATTTAAAAATATAAAATTTTACAATGAAATGAAGAACATGATTGATGTTTTTAGGCAAAAAGTGATTAGGTTCTGCCCAAAACATCAATCATTTTCTTCATTTCCTGTTGCATGCTGCCCAGGCGATTTCTCATGCTGTCAATTTGTTCTCGCATTCAATCAATTTGGCCATTCCACACCATTATCTGCCCAATCAGTCTTTGTGCACTGTCTGTACTAAATGGCTCCACCGCGTGGCCTTCCACAACCAGAACATCACCTAAAACTTGTGGAAGAAAATGTATTTAGAAATATGCACGCCTAAATAGATTACCTTAAGCTGGGGTGTCAGTCGCTCACTTGGTGGGGTGCAAATCTCACCCACTTCCTCCACCTCTCCTTCCTCAAGATCGGTGGGTAGGGCGTGGTTTTGGGCTGGGGCGTGGGGTAATTCCTGATTCATGCTGGTGACTTGGGGGGTCCTGGGATCCTCTGAAATGTTGTCTGAGTCTTTTCTCCCCTGTGAGAATGACAAAAAGGTATACTTAACACAGTGATATTTCTGGCTAGAAATAGGAATATGAAACCTTGCTTTTAAGTGGTGGACAATAGTCTGTTTGTTAAAAAAATATGTTTTAAGACAGGATTCAAATTCACTTTGAACAAAACTACAAAACTTCACATTTTGATGCAAGTTTCACAGGTGGAGACACCTCAATTATCCCCTGGAGCCCCTGTGTGGGTTACCCTCAAAAATGTTCTCTGGTGTCACACAGTACACTAGTGCTCGTGAGTCCAGATGTGGAAACAGCTGCTGTGTCCTGTCCTTACATTACACTGAATCATTTTTTAATAAGCATTCTAGTTTCAAACACATCTACACAACATCCAAAATTAATTTAATACGACAAATTATCAAGACCTAAATGTATGTACCATTTTATTATTATCATATGTAGTTTCAAAAGAACGATCTTTACGAACGATGCTGTATAAATGAAAAGCATATGGATCAGCATGCAAGCTAAGTATCTCAATAGGAACACACAACAAGTACTTACTTTTTTTAAGCACCTTCTTGATTCACAAATATTGTTCAGGCTCCCTAGTTTTTAGGTTAGACCACCGCTTCCTCAATTGTTCTTTAGCCCGTTTAATGCCAAATTTTTCCTCAATAGTGGTGACAACTCAGGACGTTATTTTGTCCTTCCACATATTGGGTCTGGTGTATGGTCCTTTTTTGCCACCATAGTCCTCCCTTCTCAATATGGCCACCATCTCCACCATCTCGTCAAAGGCCATGTTGGTGGCCTTATATCTCCTCCTGGATCTGGATGGTTGTGGCTCCGGGCTTTCCTCCGCACTAGTTCCAGATAATCTCTCTGCCATCTTTCTCTATATACTCCCACTGCGCAATGAAAAGTGAAGGGGCAGGGAAAAATCGTCCTAAAGAACGTCAGGGGCGGGTGACGCAGGCGTAGCATGACATGTGCGCAGTGTATATAAAGCTATTACGCTGGCCTATGTATGTCCGAACAGAAGTAGCGAGCGTCATAAAAGAAGGTAAGAATTAAACGTGGGTGTGTGATTTGTGTATGTGTTTGGTGTGTGTGTGTGTGTGTGTGTGTACCCTATATTCTGATAAAAATAATACTGGGAGTTTGGACTGACATTACAGTTTTTATTTTGTGTTTTGTCTTTCAGAAAAAATGAATCCCTTTAAGGAGGAGGAATTTTTGTCTCATTTTATTGATCTTTATCAAGAGAACAGAAACCTGTGGGAGGTCAAGCACACCTTGTATTTCATTAAACATGCAAGGAAGGCGACACTGGGGAGACTTCTGGAGTTTGTAAAGACTCCCCCAGGCAGACATTAAGTTAGTGGAAAATAAAATTGTGATCTTGCGTAAGTTGTACAGGCGGGAACACAAGAAGATCCAGGATTCTCTCAAATCAGGAGCAGCAGCAGACAAGGTTTATGTCCCCAAGCTGTGGTACTACCAAAAACTGAGATTTCTGGATGACCAGTAGAGATGAGCTTCGAGTTCGAGTCGAACTCATGTTCGACTCGAACATCAGCTGTTCGCCAGTTCACTGAACAGCAAACAATTTGGGGTGTTCACAGCAAATTCGAAAGCCGCGGAACATCCTTTAAAAGTCTATGGGAGAAATCAAAAGTGCTAATTTTAAAGGCTTATATGTATCTTATTGTCATAAAAAGTGTTTGGGGATCTGGGTCCTGCCCCAGGGGACATGGATCAATGCAAAAAAAGTTTTAAAAACGGCCGTTTTTTCAGGAGCAGTGATTTTAATAATGCTTAAAGTCAAACAATAAAAGTGTAATATCCCTTTAAATTTCATACCTGGGGGGTGTCTACAGTATGCCTGTAAAGGGGCACATGTTTCCCGTGTTTAGAACAGTCTGACAGCAAAATGACATTTCAAAGGCAAAAAAAGTCATTTAAACTACTCACGGCTATTAATGAATTGCCGGTCCGACAATACACATAGAAGTTCATTGATAAAAACGGCATGGGAATTCCCCACAGGGGAGCCCTGAACCAAAATAAAAAAAAAAAAAATGACATGGGGGTCCCCCTAAATTTCATACCAGGCACTTCAGGTCTGGTATGGATATTAAGGGTAACCCCGTGCCAAAATAAAAAAAAAAAATGGCGTGGGATCCCCCTCAAAATCTATACCAGACCCTTATCCAAGCACACAACCTGGCAGGCCGCAGGAAAAGAGGGGGGGGACGAGAGAGCGCCCCCCCTCCTGATCCGTACCAGGCCACATGCCCTCAACATTGGGAGGGTCCTTTGGGGTAGCCCCCAAAACACCTTGTCCCCATGTTGATGAGGACAAGGGCCTCATCCCCACAACCCTTGCCCGGTGGTTGTGGGGTCTGCGGGCGGGGAGCTTATCGGAATCTGGAAGCCCCCTTTAACAAGGGGACCCCCAGATCCCGGCCCTCCCCTCTGTGTGAAATGATAAGGGGGTACAAAAGTACCTCTACCATTTCACAAAAAAACTGTCAAAAGTGTTAAAAATGACAAGAGACAGTTTTTGACAATTCCTTTGTTTAAATGCTTATTTTTTCTTCTATCTTCTATCTTCCTTCGGTTTCTTCCTCCATCTTCTTCTTCTTCTGGTTCTTCTTCCGGTGTTCTCGTCCGGCATCTTCCTCTGCAGCGCTGGCGTCTTCTTCCCTTCGTCTTCTGGCCCGCTCCGCATCCAGCATGATGGGATGGGAGGCTCCCGCTGTGTGACGCTTCTCCTCTTCTGATGGTTCTTAAATAACTTCCACTTCCCTGTGGCATTCCCCGTGATGTCAGAGAGGGGCAGACAGGGAAGTCACCGTGCGTCAAAGGGGTGGGGTCACCGGGTGGCCCCACCCTCCGTTATTTAAGAACCGTCAGAAGAGGAGAAGCGTCACACAGTGGGAGTCTCCCATCCCATCATGCTGGATGCAGAGCGGCCCAGAAGACGAAGGGAAGAAGACGCCGGCGCCGTGGAGGAAGATGCCAGATGAGAACACCGGAGGAAGAACCAGAAGAACCAGAAGAAGAAGAAGATGGAGGAAGAAACCAAAGGAAGATAGAAGATAGAAGAAAGAAGAAGAATTTAAATAAAGAAATTGTCAAAAACTGTCTCTTGTCATTTTTAACATTTTTGACACTTTTTTTGTGAAATAGTAGGGGGACTTTTGTACCCCCTTACCATTTCACACAGGGGGGAGGGCCGGGATCTGGGGGTCCCCTTGTTAAAGGGGGCTTCCAGATTCCGATAAGCCCCCCGCCCGCAGACCCCCACAACCACCGGGCAATGGTTGTGGGGATGAGGCCCTTGTCCTCATCAAAATGGGGACAAGGTGTTTTGGGGGCTACCCCAAAGCACCCTCCCAATGTTGAGGGCATGTGGCCTGGTACGGTTCAGGAGGGGGGGCGTTCTCTCGTCCCCCCTCTTTTCCTGTGGCCTGCTAGTTTGCGTGCTCGAATAAGGGTCTGGTATGGATTTTTGGGGAGACCCCACGCCATTTTTTTTTTTAATTTTGGCGCGGGGTTCCCCTTAAAATCCATACCAGACCTGAAGGGTCTGCTATAGATTTTGAGGGGGACCCCACGCCATTTTTTTTTTTAATTTTGGCCGGGGTTCCCCTTAATATCCATACCAGACCTGAAGGGCCTGGTATGAAGTTTAGGGGGACCCCCATGTCATTTTTTTTAAATTTTGATTCGGGGTTCCCCTGTGGGGAATTCCCATGCCGTTTTTATCAATGAACTTTTATGTGTATTGTCGGACCGGCAATTCATTAATAGCCGCAAGTAGTTTTAAATGACTTTTTTTCCTTTGAAATGTCATTTTGCTATCAGACTGTTCTAAACACGGGAAACATGTGCCCCTTTACAGGCATACTATAGACACCCCCCAGGTATGAAATTTAAAGGGATATTACACTTTTATTGTTTGATTTTAAGCATTATTAAAATCACTGCTCCTGAAAAAACGGCCGTTTTTAAAACTTTTTTTGCATTGATCCATGTCCCCTGGGGCAGGACCCAGATCCCCAAACACTTTTTATGACAATAAGATACATATAAGCCTTTAAAATTAGCACTTTTGATTTCTCCCATAGACTTTTAAAGGATGTTCCGCGGCTTTCGAATTTGCTGTGAACACCCCAAATTGTTTGCTGTTCAGTGAACTGGCGAACAGCTGATGTTCGAGTCGAACATGAGTTCGACTCGAACTCGAAGCTCATCTCTACTGGTCATCCAGAAATCTCAGTTTTTGGTAGTACCACAGCTTGGGGACATAAACCTTGTCTGCTGCTGCTCCTGATTTGAGAGAATCCTGGATCTTCTTGTGTTCCCGCCTGTACAACTTACGCGAGATCACAATTTTATTTTCCACTAACTTAATGTCTGCCTGGGGGAGTCTTTACAAACTCCAGAAGTCTCTCCAGTGTCGCCTTCCTTGCATGTTTAATGAAATACAAGGGGTGCTTGACCTCCCACAGGTTTCTGTTCTCTTGATAAAGATCAATAAAATGAGACAAAAATTCCTCCTCCTTAAAGGGATTCATTTTTTCTGAAAGACAAAACACAAAATAAAAACTGTAATGTCAGTCCAAACTCCCAGTATTATTTTTATCAGAATATAGGGTACACACACACACACACACACCAAACACATACACAAATCACACACCCACGTTTAATCCTTACCTTCGTTTATGACGCTCGCTACTTCCGTTCGGACATACATAGGCCAGCGTAATAGCTTTATATACACTGCGCATGTGTCATGCTACGCCTGCGTCACCCGCCCCTGACGTTCTTTAGGACGATTTTTCCCTGCCCCTTCACTTTTCATTGCGCAGTGGGAGTATATAGAGAAAGATGGCAGAGAGATTATCTGGAACTAGTGCGGAGGAAAGCCCGGAGCCACAACCATCCAGATCCAGGAGGAGATATAAGGCCACCAACATGGCCTTTGACGAGATGGTGGAGATGGTGGCCATATTGAGAAGGGAGGACTATGCGCCCCTTTACAGGCATACTATAGACACCCCCCAGGTATGACATTTAAAGGAATATTACATTTATATTGTTTCACTTTAAGCATTATTAAAATCACTGCTCCTGAAAAAACAGCCATTTTTAAAACTTATTTGCATTGATCCATGTCCCCTGGGGCAGGACCCGGGTCCCCAAACACTTTTTATGGCAATAACTTGCATATAAGCCTTTAAAATTAACACTTTTGATTATTCATGTTCGTGTCCCATAGAGTTTAACAGTGTTCGCGTGTTCGAACAAATTTTTTGCCTGTTCGCATGTTCTGGTGCAAACCGAACAGGGGGGTGTTCGGCTCATCCCTAATGAGCAGACAGAAGCAAGGCAATCACTTTCAACCCTTCCCTCCACCCTTCCCTCCACCTCCACCCTTCCCTCCACCCTAGCTGAGGCATCCCAGGAAGAACCGGGCCCTTTCATCCTTGATGAAGTGGATGCGCCCAGCTGCAGCCAGGTATACTTTTTTTTGTGATTTTTGTATTGTGTAAATATTAATGATGTAAACTATAAAATGTTTGAATTGCTTAAAAATCAATGATTTAATCACAATTATTATTATGTATACATATCACTAGACAGTAGTGGCCAAAAATGTACTTCAAAGATTGGTGAACAGCTAGAATAATGGTGGGGTCAAAATGGTAGCCTTTTATATTTGTTTATAATTATATTTGCAAGTCATGAGCTGAAAATTGTGTGTGATTGAGGAAGCAAAAATTACAACTATGTCCGTTTTTTTATACACAGGATGAGCTCAGCCAGGAGGAGGCCGTGCCCAGTGGTATAGAAGAGGAGGCCTTGCCCAGTGGTAAAGAGGAGGAGGCCATGCCCAGTGGCAGGCAGGAGGTGGCTGGGCCCAGTAGAAGCCTCACCGAATGCCAGGTGCCTCCCCTTCGCATTACCACCAATAGGCCCAGGAAGATGAGCCCTCACAGAGGAGGAATCACTTGCCCCCATTCGGGAAGCCAGCCAAATGCTGAGTAACCCCCCCAATGCTGAAGAGGCCTATGGTACCTATTTGGCCACCAGGTTGGTGGAACATGAGAAGGGGCAACGCCTCCTCTGTGAGGGGATTTTTTATGAAGCCCTTAAGAAGGGGTTGAAAGGGCCGCTTACTTCAACAAGCCATATTTCGGATGAAGCCCCTCCTCCTCCTCCTGCCACAAGTACACCACCAGAGGCACAGCCTCCAAGGAAGGCTGCATGGCAGTGTGCAAGGAAGGCTCGGCGGAAGAGTGGCAAAATTATTTTGCAATTCAAGTGCAAAGTACAAGTGCAAAGTCCACTTTATTAATTTGCACTGCAAGTGCACTTGTTGGAAGTGCAGTCGCTGTAAATCTGAGGGAAGATCTCAAATTAGGGGAAGCTCTGCTGATTTTATCATCCAATCATGTGCAAGATAAAATGATTTTTTTCTGGTTTCCTTGCATGTGCCCCTCGGACCCACAGCGACTGCACTTCCAAGTGCTCTTTCAGTGCAATTTCAAGGCACTTTGCACTTGTAGTGCTAAATGAATTTGCCTTTTGAAAATAACCCCTCTTTGTCAAATTAGCAAGGGACACCAACCTCATTAAGGTTCATTAACAATACAAAATAATAAGGTTATTGTGGTAACTTGAAACTCCATAAATAAATTAAACATTTAAATCAATAGATTTTTGAGAGTTTATCACAAATTGGAAAATAGATATTGATGAAATATAAAAGTAAAAAAGATGAGTCAAATAAATAAGTTTCTACATTATTTCTGGAGATCTGGCTTTTAAAAACTGGGGGTACACATTTGCAACTTGGCTCTTTCTCAAAGTGGCGATTTCTATAAGTGAAATGCACTTCTGACTCTGCACTTATCACTCATCATCTGACTGTCTGATCTGAAAATATCATCTTTGTCCTCCCACAGGTATGCTCCTACTGCTGCAACTCCAGCCAGAATCGCATTAGTGAAAACTGTCTCCTATGTCTCTTAACTCTGGTATGCTCCTACTGCTGCAACTCCAGCCAGAATCGCATTAGTGAAAACTGTCTCCTATGTCTCTTAACTCTGGTATGCTCCTACTGCTGCAACTCCAGCCAGAATCGCATTAGTGAAAACTGTCTCCTATGTTTCTTAACTCTGGTATGCTCCTACTGCTGCAACTCCAGCCAAAAACTGAAATACTGCTATCTTTTTTCTTATGTGTCTCTAATAATGCTGGTATGTTATTTTTACTTAACTGTCTGTAGACCTGTCCACATTACAATGCTTTATTATCTCCCTTGTCTTACCCAAAATTACGGCTCTCTTAACTTTAGTGCCCTCTTGCCAGTCTGTTTGTGACTTAAGAATTTTGCCCTATTAACCAGCCAAGCTTTATAACCTCTTGATTGCTAATTGAAATCCACCCACACCCTACCCCTATCAGTATATATATATATATATATATATATATATATATATATATATATATATATATATATATATATATATATATACTGTATATATATAATATGCTTCTCTTGGGGGAAGCATTTGCAGGGGGTACACATTTGCAACTTGGCTCTTTCTCAAAGTGGCGATTTCTATAAGTGAAATGCACTTCTGACTCTGCACTTTAGCGAAGGCACAAAGCGAAAGGACACAAGATAAACACTTTGAAAAACAGCACACAGACATCAGGTGAACTTGTTTACTACTTTAGCTCTTTTTCCTTGTAACATGCTTTCTCTACCACTGCTTTTGACAACTCTGTCCTCCATCCTAAAACTATCTCTCCTTCACCCCTCTTCTCCCCCCCCCCACAGCATATATATATCACCCTCTCTCCTGTCCTGTCCTGTCCTTATTACTGCACCCACCAACTCCTGCTAATTCTAAATCCACATACACTAAAAATCTCTAAGACCCTGGGGCATGTCCCTTCATATAAATCCCACTCCCATATTACCTCCCTCACCCTCTTGCTTCTCCTAACCTCTGGAGATATATCCCCAAACTCTGGGCCTCCATCATTTAACTGTACCCCATGCACCCATCACCCTGCACCCTCTGGCAGCAGCCGCAATCAACACAATTTAGTTCCCATTTCTATTCTTCCCAAAACCAGACTCCCTTTCTCTTGTGCCCTTTGGAACTCCTGCTCTGTCTGCAACAAGCTCACCTCTCTCCATGACCTCTTTATTGCCAACTCATTTAACCTACTCGCCATTACCGAAACCTGGCTCCACGAATCCGACACTGCTTCTTCTGCTGCCCTATCCAATGGTGGTCTTCTCTGGACTCACTCCCCCAGATCCAGTGGACGTAAGGGAGGAGGTGTCTGAATCCTTCTAGCCCCACATAGCACCTTTCAGGTACTTCAGCCACCTCCCTCTCTGTCACTCTCCTCTTTCGAAGCAAACTGTATTCGTCTTTTCACTCCAATTTCTCTAAGGATAGCTGTGATCTACAGGCCCCCTGGACCAGTATCAACCTTTCTTGAAGACTTCTCTGCCTGGCTACCCTACTATCTTTCTTCTGAAATCCCCACTATCATTCTCGGGGACTTCAACATCCCTATTAATACTAACACTCCTTCCACTTCCAAACTTCTTAGCCTAACATCCTCCTTTGACCTGAAGCAGTGGATACATGTCCAACTCACTCAGAAGGCAATATCCTTGACCTCGTGTTCTCTCACCTTTGCACTCCATGCAACCTCTCTAACTATCCACTGCCTCTCTGATCACCACCTTATTAGTTTCACTCTCTCCCTTTCCTTCACCTCCTCTCCCTCCAACCACCTTAAAGTTACCCGCAGAAACCTACGTCATCTCAACCCTTCTCTACTCTGCTATCAACAACCTCTACGACAAAATCTCACCCCTATCCTGCACCAACCTAGCCACTTCTGTGTACAACGCTTCACTTCTAGCCTCACTGAACTCACTTGCCCCCCTCACTACACACAGAATCAAGCCCAGACCCCTTCAACCTTGGCAAACAGATGATACTAGAAGTCTGAAAAAACGTAGTCGTGCTCTGGAGTGCCTGTGGCCTAAGACTAAGTCCCAGAGAGATTTCAACCAATATAAATCTGCCCTCCAAAAATATAATTCTAGCCTCCTCTCTGCCAAGCAGACCTATTTTATCACTCTCATTAGCAACTTATCATCCTGTCCCCATCAACTCTTCTCCACCTTCAACTCTCTACTTCGTCCTCCACTCCCTCCACCCGCCAACTCACTCACTGCACATGAGATCGCCAATCACTTCAAACAGAGGATTGATACTATTCGCGCTGAGATCTCTACTGTGCCGACACCCTCCACGCTTTACACTTCATACCCACAGGCACAATCATTATTTCCCTCTTTCAACCCCACCACTGCAGACGAAGTTGCTAAACTACTTGCTAATGTCCACCTTACCACCTGCCCTCTGGATCCTGTTCCCTCACAAATGCTACGTTCACCCTCTGGCCCTATACTACACTCTCTAACCCACATCTTCAATCTCTCCCTCTCTTCTGGCATCTTCCCTAACTCTCTTAAACATGCACTTCTCAGACCCATACTTAAAAAGCCCTCGCTGGACCCATCCAATCTTAACAACCTACGCCCCATCTCCTTGCTCCCCTTCTTATCCAAACGCCTCGAATGTCTGGTCTACAACCGACTGAGCGTCCACCTCACTGATAATGGCCTTCTTGATCCCCTTCAGTCTGGATTTCGCCCTCAACACTCCACAGAAACTGCTCTCCTAAAACTAACAAATGATCTACTAACGGCCATAACCAATCGACACTATTCTGTACTCCTACTCCTGGACCTCTCTGCTGCCTCTGATACGGTTGACCACCCCCTCCTCAAAAAAAAACTACATGCCTTTGCTCTCCGTGATTATACACTTTGCTGGTTCTCTTCCTACTCATCCAACCACACCTTTAGCATCTCTTATAACTCTACTTCCTCCTCTCCTCTTACTTTCTCTGTTGGGGTCCCTCAGGGTTCTCTTCTTGGACCTCTACTATTTTGAATCTACACTGCCTCCCTGGGTCAACTAATAGCCTCCCATGGCTTCCAATACCACCTCTACACCGACGACACCCAAATCTATTTCTCTACCCCTCAGCTCACTCCCTCTGTCTCCTCACGTATCAGTAATTTACTCTCAGATATATCAGTCTGGATGTCACACCACTTCCTTAAACTTAATCTATCCAAAACCGAACTTATAATTTTTCCTCCCCCATATGTCTCTTCCCCTGATCTCTCTGTCAAAATTGATGGCACAACTATAAGTCTATCCCCACATGCCAAGGTTCTAGGTGTAGTCCTAGACTCTGAACTCTCCTTTAAGCAACACATCCAATCACTGTCCAAATCCTGCCGCCTTACCTCCGCAACATCTCCAAAATACACCCCTTTCTAACCAATGACACAACAAAGCTCTTAATTCACTCGCTGGTTATCTCTCACCTCGACTACTGCAACTCCCTTCTCATTGGCTTACCTCTACATAGTCTATCACCTCTTCAATCCATTATGAATGCCGCCGCCAGACTCATCCACCTTACCAATCGCTCTGTGTCTGCCACTCCTCTCTGTCAATCCCTCCACTGGCTTCCGCTCGGCCAAAGAATTAAATTCAAAATTCTAACAACTACGTACAAAGCCATCCACAATTTCGCCCCCCAGCTACATCACTAGCTTAGTCTCTAAATACCAACCTACTCGCTCTCTGCGTTCCTCTCAAGACCTCCTGCTCTCTAGCTCCCTTGTCACCTCCTCCCATGCTCGCCTCCAGGACTTTTCCAAAGCCTCTCCAATCCTATGTAATGCCCTACCCCAATCTGTCCGTTTATCTCCTACTTTATTAGCTTTCAGAAGATCCCTGAAAACCCTTCTCTTCAGAGAAGCCTATCCTACCCACACCAAACAACTGTATTTTCATTTTTTTCCATCAACTCATCCCCCACAGTTATTACCTTTTGTTTCCACTTGACCCTCCCTTCTAGATTGTAAGCTCTAATGAGCAGGGCCCTCTGATCCCTCCTGTATTGATTTGTATTGTAAGTGTACTGTCTGCCCCATGTTGTAAAGCGCTGCGCAAACTGTTGGCGCTATATAAATCCTGTATAATAATAAAAATAATACTAGGCATGACATGAGGATGAATAATGAAGAAAGTAGTTTGTGAGAACTCTGTGTGAATATAAGCAGCAAAACAACTTCATTCTTCTCGCATTATAAAGAAGAAAAAAATGCGCTGTATTAAAAGATCACAGAATTAGCAGCGTGAGGAATGTGCTAGCTTCAAAGGCTCGTTGTACCAGACCGAGTGCTTCCGTCTTGTACTTGCTTCAGAGCATGCGTCAGGTTTGGTCCGTCGGACTAGCACACAGATGAACGGTTTATATGCTAGAAAGCTGAGTCCATCAGAAAGATTTGAAACATGTTTCATTTTTAGGTCCGTCGAACTTTTGTGAAAAAAAAGTCCGCTGGAGCCCACACATGATTGAATTATCCGATGGAGTCCGGTCTGCCGGTCAAGTCTGCCATAAAATCCGCTCATGTGTACGCGGCATTACAGTGGGAAACTCACACAGAAACCAGCAGGATAGGAACACAGGCAGGTCACCCTGGGAGATGACGCGGGCTCACCAGAAGTGCAAAGTCTAAGAACTAATCAGTGTTTACCAGAGCTCCTGATGGTGGAGATGGATTTTGCTGCATGTTAGCACCAGGTCACGGTCCTCAGGATTGCCCCATCAGGAGGTGAGCAGGCCGGGGTCCAGTAACGGATTAAGCAGGTAAGGATCAAACAGAAGCGAAAGCCAACAAGCCAAAAGTACAGTAATGAATAGTTGCAGGTTGGGATCAGGCAGATGCGTAATCGAGGAACAAGCAAAGGGTCGATAACTAGTGGTAGCAAAATATGGATTGCAGCAGGGAAGACAAGAGCGATATACTGGCTGAGAGAGCACAATAATCTTGCAAACAGGAAGTGCAGAAACATAGCTTAAATTAGGAAGTTCATGAGAGAAACAAAGAGTTCAGGCTTCAAGACAAACAAGGTTCAAGACAGGATCATTCAAGAAATTGTCCAGGGAGCTGTACAGCATTTCAGGTAGCTCAACAGGAAGATACATCACCTGACACAGCAGAGGCTCCAGGTTCACAATCCAGGCTCTGACACCACAACTGACTATAATGCCCTGTACACACGAACGGACATTGAATGGACATTCCGACAACAAAATCCATCGGATTTTTTACGACGGATGTTGGCTCACACTTGTATTGCATACACACGGTCGCACAAAGTTGAAACACGTACGTCGGGTCTATAAACGGGGCAATAGCCAATAGCTTTCGTCTATTAATTTATTCTGAGCATGCGTGGAACTTTGTGCGTCGGATTTGTCTGCACACAATTGGAATTTAAAGGATCGGATTTTGTTGTCGGAAAATTTTATAGCCTGCTCTCAAACTTTGTGTGTTGGAAATTCTGATGGAAAAAGTCCAATGAAGCCCACACACGATTGGAATTTCCTACAACACAATCTGATCGCACTTTCTCCGTCGGAAAATCTGACCGTGTGTACAGGGTATAAGAGTGGACTTAGAATGGGTTCATGGCTTGCGGTGGTACCATTGGTCAACCTAAAATAAAAAAAATAGTCAGTGCACAGACAAAATGGAACCTTGATGTCCTGTCTACTGCCCATTTAACTGAAGTTTTGTTTTGGTACTGCTATCTAAGTCCCTGTTAAAGAGATGAACTCTCTCTCTTTGACCTAGTAGCCATTGTCACTGGGATTGAAAGTGAGGGAAGCAATTATGAGTTGTCATCAGAATAGGAACAGAACATGACAAGCTTGTTTCAAAGTTTCAATCTCTTTATTCTTGTATGACCACATAGAAAAGCAACATTTCAGGACTACACAGGGAAGCTTCCTCAGGAAAGCGATGACATGCCTCACCTCACCTCACATGCCTTATGCAGCTATTCTATGTAATTATACAGGAATCATTTACAATACTTTGAAACAAGCCTGTTAGTGTGCTGGTGACATATTTCATCCATGTTGTACACTGTGACCAGTTGGGAATCCCCCCCACATTTAATGTCACTGACAATTCCAGTATGGTGTATGGGAAAAATACACCACACATTAAAAACTAATTATACATTTTGCAATGGTGACAGAAGGAGATTTACCATACTTTGGAGAGACTTTTTCCCACTTCCCATTGAATCTACAGAATAGGAGAATGAGGGAACTAATAGAAATGGGTAATGTATGCCTACTCCATCTGAAATTGAGTTTTGACTTTACAGTAGATATGCTTTAGACCAGCCATCATTAACCCCCCTGACGGTATTCCTGAGTGTGGCTCGGGGTGGATTTTCAGCACCAAAAGCGGTAACCCTGAGCCACACTCGGGATTGCATCACAGAATCCAGGTACAGCTTACTTACCTTGTCCCCAGGATCCTGCAATGTCTTCCCATACTGTGTGCGAGCCGCCCTCCGCTCGATCCATCACGGAGCCGAGCTCCGTTCCCTGCGAGCGTTGCGAATCACGGGGACGGAGGACGGTGCCACATTCAAAAAGTAAAACACACATTACATATACAGTACACTGTAATCTTATGGGGCGTACACACGGTCAGACTTTTCGGCTACAAAAGTCCGACGGACGCCGGCGGACCAAATCTGGCAGACAATCCGATCATGTGTGGGCTTCCCTGGACTTTCAGCAGACTTTTCCAGTCGCAAATCTGACGGACTTTAGATTTGGAACATGCTTCAAATCTTTACGTCGTAACTCCGCCGGACCCAGAAATCCGCTCGTCTGTATGATAGTCCGACGGACAAAAACCCACGCTAGGGCAGCTATTGGCTACTGGCTATCAACTTCCTTATTTTAGTCCGGTGTACGTCATCACGTACAAATCCGTCGGACTTTTGTTTGATCGTATGTAGGCAAGTCCGTTCTTTAGAAAGTTCGCCGCAAGTCCGCCAAAAGTCCGTTGAAAGTTTGTCGAACGGGCTGTCGGACTTTTGTAGCCGAAAAGTCCGACCGTGTGTACGGCCCATTACAGATTACATTACTGTATCAATTTATTTCACATCCCTTTTGTCCCTAGTGGTTTGTCCAGTGCCCTGCATGCAGTTTTATATTATAAATACTGTTCTTTCTGCCTGGAAACTGGAGATTGTCCATAGCAACCAAAACCGTCCCTCTACATCAAAATTGGTTTTAGACCAGGTAGAAAACAGCGATAATAAATTAGAATCACTTGCAGAATTGAGCGATAGTGATTTGTGGGGAAATCCGTCATCAAACACTGAAAGTAATGACAGTGACAATTCTACAACTGAGCAAATTTCAGTGTTTTTGATTTGATTACATTATTGAATAATTTTTATTATTATTATATTATTATTTATTATAATTATTTATTGTTATTTATTATATTATAATTTATGATTTCATTTTTCAAACTTTATCATACCCGGGATGTCTACTAGACTCTTGTTTGGATAGATTTAAGTGAGTTATTCCTCAGAATTACAGGCCAACAATATAAAATGGCAAATTTCCATGCAAAATAATTGTACCGCTTTCAGCATCAAAAATCTGAAATAATCATACTGACAGGGAGGTTAAATGGCACTCCTGTCCGGGCCATCAGCCGACCAGACTAACATGCCAGATCCCCACCCCTCAGCAGTCATTGGTTGCTAAGACCACGGGCATCCCAGCAACCAATGACGTTGTGTGTGCACTCCGCCTCGCTATCTCTTCTGGCTTCTGGCTCTCACTCCCTGCCTGCCTGCAAGGCATTGTGTGATGCCACGTGTGTTCTCTATCCCCTTCATTAAAGTTCTCAGCACAGCTCCCGCCCCCTAAAGCTCGCTACCTCTGCCGGCTCCCACTTCCTGCTTGCCTTCAAGTTAGGATGTTTGTGTGCGTATTTCACAGAGATTTACAGGGGAATGCTGATGGGCACATTTTATGTTAAAGGGCACTTTGATGGGCACATTGTATGTTAAGAGGCACGCTGATGGGCACATATTATGTTAACGTGCCCTCTGATGGGGACACCTGATGTAAGGTGGCACTGTCATAAGGACACCTGATGTAAAGGTGCACTCTGATGGGCACACCTGATATGATGGGGGCACCTGATGTGATGGGAATACCTAATGTTAAGTGGCACTGTGATGGGGACATATTCCAGTTTCCAGGCACGGAGACAGATTCCAGATTGTTGATACTCCTGGAGGCATACGAGCTCGGCGCTCGTGGATTGATGCCCACACTCACTTGATGAAAGTGAGTGCAACCTCCCCCCGTATGTGTCTTGCACCCCCTCCACTGTGGTCGTCGCAGAGTTATTTTACATGCTGTATACTTTTCATTTTTTATATTTCGCTTGGCATGTTCATCATTCTCACTACCTTATACACGGAACGTCTACACCTGCGGGTCATTTGCAACACAAGCTGTACACCTTACAGCTGTAAGGTAAGCGGCTTGCAAACACAGAGGTGTCCTCACTGAAGATCCCCCCTTCCCTTCACGATTGGAATTGTTTTGTGTTTCTCATCACGAGTTTTTGTTTTTTGGACTGGATGATAGAACTAATATTCATGTTTGCCCTAGGGATTTGTCACTTGTAGTTCACCAGGATTTGGCACGTTTTTGCTAATGGGGCACTAGCCCACATATATTTTTCTTGCATTATATATATTTTTTTGCATTGTGTCATTATTCATCCTATTTGTGTTAGTATATGCAATTTTGCTTTGCTATATTCAAGCAGTCACTGTTTCACAATTACCTTTATATATTAGGCTTTGTCTGCCCGCAACATTATAGTCATGTTGATTAGCTACGTTGCACTACACTGCATCCCCACCATGTTCTTTTAGCATGTAGGATCCATTCATGCATTGGCCCGTTTCTGCTTTTTTAGTTCACTTTGCCACTTTAGTCATCTTTGTAGCTCCCCCACCCCCTCCTTCATCACAGCGCAACTACTATCTTCCCCCACTTATGTTCACATCAATGCATTTTTGTGCCTCTGCATTTTTGGAAAGGGTAGGGGACTTTTTTTCATGCAAAATGCAGTGTTTTGCATGTAATAGAATTCAATGGACCCGCATCCAAAAACGCAAGTACCACGTTTTTGCGCGTTTTTACCACATTTTTGCCGCATGTTGCGTTTTTTTTCATTTTTTTTTTCATTGTTTTTTTTTTTAACACTGTATACGGTTTTAAAAAAAAACACTGTAAAAAAAAAAAAATAAAAAAACGCAAAATGCAAAACGTGGCAAAAACGTGGTAAAAACTTGGCAAAAACAAGTGTTCAAAAATGCGGCAAGCACCACAAAAAACACTGCAGAAGCGCTCAAAAGCAACATGCATAGATGTGAATCGAGCCTAAGACAGGAAGCGTGTTACTGGCCTGATCACAAGGGGAAAATAAACGGAAAAAAAAAAAAAAGAAAATGAGGGCAGCAAAACATCTAAGGATTGATAAACTGCAATATACTATTATAGCATAATATTATTACAACTTACAAAATAGCAACAATGCGTTTACACAGGAGCATCTACAGCAAATCTTGAAAAAACACTGTTCAGGCTGCTCAATGAGTTTTATTGCCTTCTTCATACACCATATGTGTGGCGGGCCAAACATAGGGCATTTAGTAGCCTTGGACCCAGGTGGTTACCCAAATCACCTTGTTTGAGATATTCACTCCAGTAAGGTGCTCAGTGTGTATTGCTGATTACAGAGAACCTAGAGTAAGATGAACTGAGTGGACTGTGTGTTGGAATGCAATTCCAGTAATGCACTGATTGATTTTTCTTGTTTTCTGAAATTTCTGTACGGCTTCATTCACTTCTGGATCAACTGTGGGTATAGTATTGGGTATATTTGGATTGTACGTTATTTTTTTTTTTTTTTTTATGGTTGGACTGGATGGACTTGTGTCTTTTTTCAACCTGACTAACTATGTAACTATGTAACTATGTAACTTTTGGTGTTTTGCGATCTTGGGCAGAATTGCTGCAATTCTGCCCACGATCTCAAATCACACTGCAATCACAAAATGCATGGTTGGGTGCCATTCAATTTTCAATGACACCTAAACATGGTGCAGTTTTGCTGCGATTATCGCACAGTAAATCACATGACAATCATGACTTGTCGCCCAAAAGAAGTTCCACCTCATTTTTGGGCGACAAGCTTTGCGCATTGCAGTTTGCCACGATTTATCACGTGATAATCATGGGAAAATTGCACCTAATTTTAAGTACCATTAAAAATGGTTTGCACCCATGCATGCTTTTTGTGATTGCAGTGCGATTTTCAGCAATTCTGCCCAAGATCCCAAATTGCCAAATGTGAATGGAGCCTTAATCACGGACGTTAAGAGGATCCTGCCTTAAAGTGGTTCTAAAGGCTAAATGTTTTTACTTTAATGCATTCTACTTGTCCTCCTATCCCTAAACACTTACCTGACTGAGTAATCAGGCTTGCACTCCGGCTGCAGCAGCAGTCTCCTTTCTTCTATGTCTCACAGGAGACACAGGCAGCAACCTGGGGCCATAGATTCCTGCCGCTGTCTACCACATATATAGATAGATTCCTGCTGCTGTCTACCCCCACTGTCTATGATGTAGACAGTGGGGGAGTTTTCTTGGCACATTTTGTAGGCATATATACTTCTGCACACTGTCCAGCATTATAGATTTATGTCAATCACAATGCACACTGCCTGCCAAACTGCTAAAGGAAAAAAACTCCCAACTGCCAACACACATTGGTTCTTGTTGCTTCAATCTCGCTGAATGACAGGTTCAGTGAATGACAACTGTTATAAACATAGGGTTGAGGTATTCTACTCTGGAGAATGTACAGAGAGCTCTGGGTAGAATGTGTTGCTGCTGGACTTAGCAACATGGATTCACTGCTTACAGAATAAAATATCTGTGACTGCTCTGAAAAGATGAAGGGTCTAATTTTTCCAGAAAAATAAAGATTCATTAAAACCTACAGTGTCCTTAATCATCACTACATCAGTTACAGTGTCCTTGATCACCCGCACACCTGTTACAGTGTCCTTGATCACTGCCACGCCAGTTACAGTGTCCCCGATCACTGGCACACCAGTTACAGAGTCCCTGATTACTGCCACACCAGTTACAATGTCCCTGATCACTGCCACATCAGTTACAGTGTCCCTGGCCACTGCCACACCAGTTACAATGTCCCTGATCACTGCCACAACAGTTACAAAAACCCTGATCTCTGCCACGCCAGTTACAGTGTCCCTGATCACTGCCACACCAGTTACAGTGTCCCTGATAACTGCCACACCAGTTACAAAGTCCCTGATCATTGCCACACCAGTTACAGTGTCCCTGATAGGGATGAGCTTCGTGTTCAAATCGAACATATGTTCGACTCGAACATCGGCTGTTCGATCGTTCGTCAAATTGCGAATAATATGGGCCGTTCGCGACAAATTCGTGTGGCTCATCACGGCCCATAATTCACTACGGCATTGCAGTGCATTGCTGGCTGATGATTGGCCAAGCATGCACTATGACCCGCATGCTTGGCCAATCACAGCGCCGTCGGTAGAGAGAGCTGTAATTGGGCAAAGCCAGGGTGGCTTTGGCCAATTATGGCTCAGGGGGTTTAGAACACGCCCCACACTATATAAGGCCGCCTGCACGGCGGCCCTGTGTAGTGTGTTCCGGCGTGCTTAGAGAGAAAGAGAGACAGTGTCATTTCATTTGAGTCAGCTAGATTAGGCAGGACAGTCAGTGAGTTAGCTGCACTTACAGTGTATTGTGTATATATATATATATATATATATATATATATATATATATATATATATATGCATTCCAGCTGTTGCATATATATATATATATATATATATATATATACACACTGTATTGAGTTTAGCTAGATCCGTTCCTGTTATCTTCCTACTGACAGGCAGGCTTGTCTTGTTACAGTATTTACAGCTACCTGAAGAAAATTGCTTTTGATCCTATTAGTACCACAGTCAGGCAGATAGAATATTTACAGTTATGGTAGTGCGTCCTCCTCACAGTGTTCAGCTAAAGCTTCAAGTTAGTTTAGTGTGACCTCTGCACAGTGTTCAGCTAAAGCTACAAGTTAGGGTAGTGCGTCCTCCTCACAGTGTTCAGTTAAAACTACATGTTAGTGTAGTGAGACATCTGCACAGTGTTCAGCTAAAGCTACAAGTTAGTGTAGTGCGTCCTCCTCACAGTGTTCAGCTAAAACTACAAGTTAGTGTAGTGCGTCCTCCTCACAGCGTTCAGCTAAAACTACAAGTTAGTGTAGTGAGACCTCTGCACAGTGTTCAGCTAAAGCTACAAGTTAGGGTAGTGCGTCCTCCTCACAGTGTTCAGCTAAAGCTACAAGTTGGTGTAGTGTGTCCTCCTCACAGTGTTCAGCGAAAACTACAAGTTAGTGTAGTGCGACCTCTGCACAGTGTTCAGCTAAAGCTACAAGTTAGTGTAGTGCGTCCTCCTCACAGTGTTCAGCTAAAACTACAAGTTAGTGTAGTGAGACCTCTGCACAGTGTTCAGCTAAAGCTACAAGTTGGTGTAGTGCGTCCTCCTCACAGTGTTCAGCTGAAACTACAAGTTGGTGTAGTGAGACCTCTGCACAGTGTTCAGCTAAAGCTACAAGTTAGTGTAGTGCGTCCTCCTCACAGTGTTCAGCTAAAACTACAAGTTAGCGTAGTGAGACCTCTGCACAGTGTTCAGCTAAAGCTACAAGTTAGTGTAGTGCGTCCTCCTCACAGTGTTCAGCTAAAACTACAAGTTAGTGTAGTGCGACCTCTGCACAGTGTTCAGCTAAAGCTACCAGTTAGTGTAGTGCGTCCTCCTCACAGTGTTCAGCTAAAACTACAAGTTAGTGTAGTGCGTCCTCCTCACAGCGTTCAGCTAAAACTACAAGTTAGTGTAGTGAGACCTCTGCACAGTGTTCAGCTAAAGCTACAAGTTAGGGTAGTGCGTCCTCCTCACAGTGTTCAGCTAAAGCTACAAGTTGGTGTAGTGCGTCCTCCTCACAGTGTTCAGCTAAAGCTACAAGTTAGTTTAGTGTGACTTCTGCACAGTGTTCAGCTAAAGCTGCAAGTTAGGGTAGTGCGTTCTCCTCACAGTGTATAGCTAAAGCTACAAGTTGGTGCAGTGTGTCCTCCTCACAGTGTTCAGCTAAAGCTACAAGTTAGTGTAGTGCGACCTCTGCACAGTGTTCAGCTAAAGCTACAAGTTAGCGCAGTGCGACTTCTGCACAGTGTTCAGCTAAAGCTACAAGTTAGGGTAGTGCGTTCTCCTCACAGTGTTCAGATAAAGCTACAAGTTAGTGTAGTGTGACCTCTGCACAGTGTTCAGCTAAAGCTACAAGTTAGTGTAGTGCGTCCTCCTCACAGTGTTCAGCTAAAGCTACAAGTTATTTTTTTGCGAGCTCTGCACAGTGTTCAGCTAAAGCTACCTGTAGAAGGTTGGTGGTGTTTTCCTGATCCTATCACTACCGCAGGTAGCTAAATAAGCTACAAGTTAGTGTAGTGCGAGCTCTGCACAGTGTTCACCTAAAGCTACCTGTAGAAGGTTGGTGGTGTTTTCCTGATCCTATCACTACCGCAGGCAGCTAAATAAGCTACAAGTTATTTTTTGGCGAGCTCTGCACAGTGTTCAGCTAAAGCTACCTGTAGAAGGTTGGTGGTGTTCTCATACTACAGGCAGGCAGTTGATTTTGCTAGCTGCAGTATCAGTATATATATATATATATATATATATATATATATATATATATATATACCAGCTTAGTGCAGCTACAGGCCATTAGTATGTCTGGAAAGCCAACAAGGAGAGGCAGACAGTCACAAGCCAATAAAAGAGGGCAAGCAGGCTCTGTGTCTAGAGGCAACAGTGCTGGTCATGGAGATGGTGCATCCTCCTCAGCACGTGGCCGTGGGACACACTTGGCCTTTTTTTCGGCAACTGGCCGTGTGGAGCCGCAACATGCGGAAGACTTGGTCGAGTGGATGACCAAGCCATCCTCATCCTCCTCATCCTCTCTCACCCATGCTCAGGGTACTCAGGCACCACATGCTTGACCAGACATATGTTGACCTGCCATGCAGTTCATTGGCAAGCGTATCTAAAAGACCCACACCAAAGAACAAAGAGGACCTCTCCTTGCTCCTCATCAGCTGAGATCTCCAACCCCACTATACCTTCAGTCCTCTCTGAGACCTGCACTGAGAGGAATGAAGGTGTAGAATTAGGTGTGTCACAGCCAAGTACCTGTGGGCAATCTGCTTTCGGTACACCAACGTCAGATTGTACCAGGCAAATTTCCCTGCCCCAGCTGCTGCACCGCCGAAAGAAGTTCACTCCCAGGCATCCACATGCCCAACGGTTGAATGCTAGCTTGGCAAAATTGCTAGCACTTCAACTGCTGCCTTTTCAGTTGGTAGACTCTGCCCCCTTCCATGAGTTTGTGGAATGTGCAGTTCCTCAGTGGCAGGTACCCAAACGCCACTTTTTTCACAGAAGGCGATTCCAGCTCTCTACCGGCATGTGGAAGGCAATGTCCATGCCTTGCTGGACAGGGCGGTCAGCGGTAAGGTGCATATTACCGCTGACTCATGGTCCAGCAGGCATGGACAGGGATGTTACCTAAGTTTCACAGCGCATTGGGTGACTCTGCTGGCAGCTGGGAAGGATGCAGGACAAGGTGCAGTAGTGTTGGAGGTTGTTCCGTCACCACGCCTCCAAAATGCCACTACTAATGATTGTGACACACCTCTCTCCTCCACCCCCTCCTCTTCTTCTTCCTCCATGGCCTCTTCCTGTGATTTGTCCTTGGAACCAGTGGTGCTACGTAGCCATTCAAGGGGCTACGCAAGTACACAGGCCAAAAGATGCCATGCGGTGCTTGAGCTGGTGTGCTTGGGGGACAGGAGCCACACTGGGGCAGAGATTCTGTCAGCTCTGCAGGGGCAGGTTCAGAGGTGGTTGACGCCACGCCAACTTAAGGCAGGAATGGTGGTTTGCGACTATGGCACCAACCTCCTCTCTGCCCTCTGACAGGGACAAATGACCCATGTGCCCTGTTTGGCTCCCGTCCTTAACTTGGTGGTGCAGCAGTTCTTGGGCAGGTACCCGGGCTTACAGGATGTCCTGAGGCAGGCCAGGAAAGTCTGTGTGCATTTCCGCCAGTCATATAATGCCAGTGCTTGGCTGGCGGACCTCCAAAAGGAGTTTAACCTGCCCAAGAACCGCCTAATCTGTGACATGCCCACCAGGTGGAACTCAACGTTGGCCATGCTGCAGTGGCTGCACACGCAGCAGAGGGCCATCAATGAGTACCTGTGCGACTATGGCACCAGGACAGGGTCAGGGGAGCTTGTTTTTTTCCCCATGCCAGTGGGCCATGATCAGGGATGCATGCACTGTCCTGTCACCATTTGTGGAGGCCACGAGGATGGTGAGCAGTGACAGTGCATGCATCAGTGACACTGTCCCCCTTGTCCACCTGTTGGAGCACACGCTGCGTGAAATAATGGACAGGGCACTTGAGGCAGAACAGAGGCAGGAAGAGGAGGACTTCCTTAGCTCTCAAGGCCCCCTTTATCCAGACAGTGTTCCTGCGTGCCCGCCGATCACACAGGAGGAGGAGGAGGATTGTGTCAGTATGGAGGTGGAGCCTGGCACTCAGCATCAGCAGCAGTCTTTAAGGGATCAGTCCCAAGAAACACATGGACTTGTACGTGGCTGGGAGGAGGTGGCTGCGGACCATGTCATCCTTAGTGACCCAGAGGACTCCGGACCGAATGCCTCAGCAAACCTACGCTGCATGGCCTCCCTGATTCTGCAAAGCCTGTGGAAGGATCCTCATATTCGTGGTATCAAGGAGAAGGACCAATACTGGCTGGCAACCCTCCTTGATCCATGTTACAAGGGTAAGGTTGCTGACCTTTTCTTGCTGTCGCAGAGGGAGCAGAGGATGAAACATCTTCAGGAGTAGGGATGAGCCGAACACCCCCCTGTTCGGTTCGCAGCAGAACATGCGAACAGGAAAAAATTTCGCTCGAACACGCGAACACCGTTAAAGTCTATGGGACACGAACATGAATAATCAAAAGTGCTAATTTTAAAGGCTTATATGCAAGTTATTGTCATAAAAAGTGTTTGGGGACCCGGGTCCTGCCCCAGGGGACATGGATCAATGCAAAAAAAGTTTTAAAAACGGCCGTTTTTTCAGGATTTTAATAATGCTTAAAGTCAAACAATAAAAGTGTAATATCCCTTTAAATTTCGTACCTGGGGGGTGTCTATAGTATGCCTGTAAAGGGGCGCATGTTTCCCGTGTTTAGAACAGTCTGACAGCAAAATGACATTTCGAAGGAAAAATTCCATTTAAAACTACCCGCGGCTATTGCATTGCCGACAATACACATAGAAGTTCATTGATAAAAACGGCATGGGAATTCAACACAGGGAAACCCCAAACCATAATTTAAAAAAAAAATGACGTGGGGTTCCCCCTAAATTCCATACCAGACCCTTCAGGTCTGGTATGGATTTTAAGGGGAACCCCGTGCCAAAAAAAAAACAGAGTGGGGTCCCCCCAAAAATCCATACCAGACCCTTATCCGAGCACGCAACCTGGCAGGCCGCAGGAAAAGAGGGGGGACGAGAGAGCGCCCCCCCTCCTGAACCGTACCAGGCCACATGCCCTCAACATTGGGAGGGTGCTTTGGGGTAGCCCCCCAAAACACCTTGTCCCCATGTTGATGAGGACAAGGGCCTCATCCCCTCAACCCTGGCCGGTGGTTGTGGGGGTCTGCGGGTGGGGGGCTTATCGGAATCTGGAAGCCCCCTTTAATGGGTGCGGAGCGGCCCGAGGAGAAGAAGATAGAAGACGCCACGGAGGAGATGCTGGACGAGAACGCCGGAGGAAGAACCAGAAAAGCCAGAAGAACCAGAAGAAGATGAAGGAAGATAGAAGAAAGAAGAAGCATTTAAATAAAGGAATTGTCAAAAACTGTCTCTTGTCATTTTTAACATTTTTGACAGTTTTTTAGTGAAATGGTAGGGGTAAGTACCCCCTTACCATTTCACACAGGGGGGGGTGGGATCTGGGGGTCCCCTTGTTAAAGGGGGCTTCCAGATTCCGATAAGCCCCCCGCCCGCAGACCCCCACAACCACCAGCCAGGGTTGTGGGGATGAGGCCCTTGTCCTCATCAACATGGGGACAAGGTGTTTTGGGTGGCTACCCCAAAGCACCCTCCCAATGTTGAGGGCATGTGGCCTGGTACGGTTCAGGAGGGGGGGGCGCACTCTCGTCCCCCCCTCTTTTCCTGCGGCCTGCCAGGTTGCGTGCTCGGATAAGGGTCTGGTATGGATTCTTGGGGGGACCCCACGCCGTTTTTTTTTTTTTTTTTGGCACGGGGTTCCCCTTAAAATCCATACCAGACCTGAAGGGCCTGGTATGGAATTTAGGGGGACTCCCATGTCATTTTTTTTTTAAATTTTGGTTCGGGGTTTCCCTGTGTTGAATTCCCATGCCGTTTTTATCAATGAACTTCTATGTGTATTGTCGGCAATGCAATAGCCGCGGGTAGTTTTAAATGGAATTTTTCCTTCAAAATGTCATTTTGCTGTCAGACTGTTCTAAACACGGGAAACATGCGCCCCTTTACAGGCATACTATAGACACCCCCCAGGTACGAAATTTAAAGGGATATTACACTTTTATTGTTTGACTTTAAGCATTATTAAAATCACTGCTCCTGAAAAAACATCCATTTTTAAAACTTTTTTTGCATTGATCCATGTCCCCTGGGGCAGGACCCGGGTCCCCAAACACTTTTTATGACAATAACTTGCATATAAGCCTTTAAAATTAGCACTTTTGATTTCTCCATTAGACTTTTAAAGGGTGTTCTGCGGCATTCGAATTTGCCGCGAACACCCCAAATTGTTCGCTGTTTGGCGAACTTGCGAACAGCCAATGTTCGAGTCGAACATGAGTTCGACTTGAACTCGAAGCTCATCCCTATTCAGGAGGCCTTGAAGAAAGGTTTGCCACGCGTTCCCAGAGACTGGGAAGTTACAAACTCCTGTTTCTGGACAACATGTTGCTGAGGCTTCGGTCAGTCAAAGAAGGAGCGGTGGAGAAGGTGGCCATCTGACCGATGCGTTCAGACAATTTTTTAGTCCACAGCCCCAAGGTATGATCAGTTCCAGCAACCATCGCCAGCGTCTGTTTTACATGGTGCAGGAATACCTAGGGGCAAGATCTGACTTGGACACCTTTCCCACCGAAAATCCTCTGGGTTACTGGGTCTTGAGGATGGATCACTGGCCAGAGCTTGCACAGTATGCAATTGAGCTACTGGCCTGTCCTGCATCCAGCGTTCTTTCAGAACGCACATTCAGTGCTGCTGGAGGCTTTGTAACTGACCACAGGGTGCGTCTGTCCGTCTTGGATCACCACCGGCTACCAAGCACCTTATGCTGATGTAACCGAATAATTTTTTTTAAAATCTCAGATCCCTTCAAAGACTGCCTATGCTGATGCTGAGTGACTACCCTGAGTAATTATCCTCTTCCTCCTCAATGATCACACTGATAGCTTGTAAGAACATTTTTGGTTCTGGGCGCCACTACCTGTGCCTAAGGCCCAATTTTTCAGCCCCTGTTTAACAGGGGTGTGTAATTACAATTTTTGATGCAATACTTTGCAGCAGGGCTTGTTCCTGCGTTCCAACTAGAGTTTCTGTGAGGGGTTGCAGTGTTGTGGCATCAGCACCAGTGCCTAAAGCCCAATTTTTCAGCCCCTGTTTAACAGGGGCGTGTAATTACAATTTTTGATGCAATACTTTGCAGTAGGGCTTGTTCCTGCGTTCCAACTAGAGTATCTGTAAGGGGTTGCAGTGTTGTGGCACCAGCACCAGTGCCTAAGGCCCAATTTTTCAGCCCCTGTTCAACAGGGGCATGTAATTACAATTCTTGATCTAATATTTCACAGCAGGGCCCGTTTCTGCGCCCATCAAGAGTGAGTGAGGACTTACAGTGTTGTGGCACCAGCACCACCACCACCAAAGGCCCAATTTTTCTGCCCCTGTTCAACAGGGGCATGTAATTACAATTCTTGATCTAATATTTCACAGCAGGGCCCTGTGAGGGCTTACAGTGTTGTGGCCACAACAACACCTAAGGCCCAAATTTCTGCTGAGTATATAGGGCAGGCCCCTACTTTCAAACATCCAACTTACAAACGACTCCTACTTGCAAACGGAAGGAGACAACAGGAAGTGAGATGAAATCTACCCCTAGGAAGGGAAATTCTCTCCTGTAAGAGTTAATATGGGAAAAACATTTCTCCTTTCCACTGATGCTTTATCACCAATCCTTGTTTCACAAAAAAACCCCAAATTTTCAAAAAACATTTGTCATTGGGACAAAAAGTGAGGTGAAATCTTCTTTAGAGGAACACAGACAGCAAAACAAATGTCCCTATGTTTTCCAAAAAGCTTAAAAAAGATTTTTTGGCTGGAGCTAAACACGTTAAAAATGTACCCGTTCAAAATTACAAACAGATTCTACTTAACAACAAACCTACAGTCCCTGTCTTGTTTGCACCGCCTGTATACTGCTGTTCAGAGTATATAGGGCCTGGTAGCCCCACACTTTCCTTTTTTTAATTTGGGTGCAGTGTTCCCCTTAATATCCATACAAGACCCAAAGGGCCTGGTAATGGACTGGGGGGTACCCATGCCATTTGTCTCACTGATTTTAATCCATATTGCCAGGACCCTTTTTAGGACAATACCATGAAAATTAGCCTTTAAAATGAGCACTTTTGATTTCGAACGTTCGAGTCCCATAGACGTCAATGGGGTTCTAACGTTCGTGCAAATTTTCGGTCTGTTCGCAGGTTCTGGTGCGAACTGAACCGGGGGGGGGGGGAGTGTTCGGCTCATCCCTAGTCCCTGATCACTGCCAAACCAGTTACAAAGACCCTGATCTCTGCCACACCAGTTACAGTGTCCCTGATCACTGCCTCACCAGTTACAATGCCCCTGATCGCTGCCACACCAATTACAGTGTCCCTGCTCACCACCACATCAGTCATATTCTCCCTAATCACCACCACCCACTTACAGTGTCACTAATCAATGCCACACCACTCACAATGTCTGTGAGCACTGCCACATCAGTCATATCGTCCCTGATTACCACCACACCAGTCACACTGTCCCTGATCATCGCCTCGCCAGTTAAAGTGTCACTGATTACCGCCACACCAGTCCCAGTGTCCCTGAACACCACCATACCAGTCATATTGTTCCCAATCATCATTATGCAAGTTGCAATATCCCTGATCATTTCTACACCAGTTACAGTGTCCCTGGTCACTGCCACACCAGTTACAATGTCTCTGATCACTGCCACACCAGTTACAAAAACCCTGATCTCTGCCACACCAGTTACAGTGTCTCTAATCACTGCCACACCAGTTACAGTGTCCTTGATCACTGCCACACCAGTTACAGTGTCCCTGATCACTGCCACACCAGTTACTGTGTCCCTGATCACTGACACACCGTTACACTGTCCCTGATCACTGCCACACCAGTTACAATGTCCCTGATAACTGCCACACCAGTTACAATGTCCTTGATCACTGCCACACTAGTTACAGTGTCCCTGATCACTGCCACACCAGTTACAATGTCCCTGATTATTGCCACACCAGTTACAGTGTCCCTGATCACTGCTGTCATGAAGCTTGGAATACAGAAGTGTTTCCCTTTGATTCTATTACACATTGGGGGGATCTGCTGCCCTGTTTTAAGGCTAATACCCTCCAGACGGCTCCATGGTCTGGAAGGAAGGCATTGTTCTGTGTTTGACTGTTTGTTTCTGTACTTTAATTACCCCCTGGGGCTTCTCTGTGTGTTGTGTGCATCCGATAAAAGTGAGATTCCTGTTTGAACTTACATACAACCTGACTGGTGTTTGTTCTGAGCTATCACAACTGGATTTGATCGGCACATAGCTGTAGTTCGAATTCCAGAGCACTGGATGACCGAACCATCAGATGTTGCAATCTGCAATCTGATTCTATAGCCACAGAGGAGTGTCAGGAGAGTGGAATTGAGTGAGCAGGGGCTCGTTACAGCCGCGGGATTTGCTCTCCAGTTACTGGGACACTCCAAACCAGTGTCATGGTTATGCAATAGAGTTTGTCAATTAGCATACCTGTCTCCATGTGTTCATCTCTAGAGACCAGCTGACCCTCACCTGACTGCTTTTGTAACCTCTCCTCTAAGCATGGCCCCACCCCAGGCCCTATCAGGGAGCCCTATATTAACCTGTGCACTGCAAGCCAGCAGTGCTGATCAACCATCATGTGTTAGCCTCTGTGTGTACTTGCTGTGTTTCCTACATCTGATTCTTGTTACTGACTTTGGCCTGTTCTTAACTATTCCTGTCTGCTCGTGACCCTGACCTTTGGCTCCCAGGGTTCAATCAGCAGTCAGCCGTAGGTTCCACTACTTTGTGGTGCACTCCTGATCCCAACGGTGCGCATCTGTCACCCAGCCTCTTGGTGACCTGACAGTTTGATCAGCCATGGACCCGGCTGATGTGCCGCTACCCGCAGATGATCCGTTGCCGGGCTTAGTTCGCAGACTTGAGACCCAGGAATCGCATCAGACCCAAGTGATGCGATTCCTTCAGGATTTGGCATCCCGTTTTGAACAGGTTCAGGCCTCATTAGGACCCCCGGTTCAACAACCTCAACCGCTATCTGCTGCTGCACCTATCGCACCAGTCGCAGCCACACATTCATTACAACTGCCAGCTCTGGCCCGTTTCTCTGGGGACTCCAAGGCTTGCAGGGGGTTCCTTAGCCAGTGCACGATTCATTTTGAACTTCAGCCCCAAAACTTCCTGTACGATCGGGCGAAAGTAGCCTATATTATATCCCTTCTGTCCGGCAAGGCGCTAGCTTGGGCTGCCCCTCTGTGGGAACTGAATGATCCAGTGGTTTCTAGCCTGTCAGAGGAACCGGGTCGTGTCTCCTCAGCAGCTAGTGCTCTTTTACGTCTCCGTCAAGAGTCCGCTTCTGTGGGACAGTATGCTCTTCAGTTCCGTATCCTCACAGCTGAATTGAGCTGGAATAATGAGGCCCTAGTTGCAACCTTTTTACATGGCCTCTCTGATAGAGTGAAGGATGAATTAGCAGGAAGATCCCTTCCTGCTGATCTGGACGGTGTCATCACCTTGTGTAACCAGATTGATATTCGCTTTCAGGAGAGGGCCCTGGAAAAAAGACGCCAGTACTCCCCGTTCCTTAGGCAGCTTGAGCTCCCAGTCCCTTCTCTTCGGTCCGAGGAGCACCCCCTGCCCGCTGAGGAACCTATGCAGCTGGGCTGGACCAAGTTGTCTCCTGAAGAACATGCTAGGCGCAGAACTCTGGGCCTGTGCTTCTATTGTGGGGCCAAAGGTCATTTTCGTGACACTTGTTCTCTTCGTCCGGAAAAACGATCAGGGCTATTACATCTGGAAGGTGGAGTATTAGACCCTGAAGTATCACCTTCACCTTCTCGTCTTCTTCTTTCTGTGTTCTTTCATGTCGGCGCTTCCTCTCGTTCGGTCTCGGCACATCTGGATTCCGGAGCCGCTGGCAATTTCATGGATTGGGAAGCTGCATCTTCCATGAGACTTACCCTTTTGCCCCTTTCAATGCCATTGGTGGTCTTGGCACTGTTCTCCCAGGGGGTCCTATCCGCTTCCAGACCCTTCCTGTTAAGATGTCGGTAGGGACACTCCACCAGGAGTGGATATCCTTCCTTGTCTTGCCTAAAGCTTCATCTCCTATCATATTAGGTCTTCCTTGGTTACGGTTCCATTCTCCACACATTGACTGGACTGCTGGACGGATCCTGGCTTGGGGTTCCTCCTGTTCCTCTTCTTGCCTACTCAAGGTTACCCCAAAAGAGAAACTTCCTGTTGCCACCATCCCAGTATATTCTGCTCTTCCCGCTGCATATAGCGATTTCTGGAATGTCTCCTGCAATAGTCGGGCTGAGGCACTCTCTGGGTCATGTGGCACTCTGGATGAGGAGCCCACCTGTAAACTTGAGCCGATCATTCACTCCAGTTTGCATGGTCATTTACCTTTGCCTGTTCCTGGACCCCCTTGGACGCACACCCAGGCTGACTCGTCTACCAGTTCCACAGTCGCTACGCCCTGTGATGCGATTCTGGTGGTCGCTGCACCTGGCAATGCTGTTCAGTCGGCCTCTGCATCAGTTCAGCCTATGCCCAGTGAAGCTATCCAGCTTGACTTCTGTGACACATCACTTTCTAAACAACCTGGCCTCAGGGATCCACTGACTTCTGGCCAGTCCGATGATCCTGTGTTGGATGTCCAGCTCATCTTTAAGGGTCTGGGGGACCCTGCTCAGACTCCTGATGATCTTCTTATGCCTTTACCCATTCCTAAGAAGCCTTTAGCCCTCAATAAGTCCTCTTGTCCTCTCCCTACCTCGGTTTCGGTCTCTGAGGATAATCTTAAGTACGAGGATAGTTAAGTTCTCGATTCCCGGCACCGTAGAGGCATTCTTCAGTACCTCGTACATTGGAAAGGGTTTGGTCCTGAGGAGAGGTCTTGGATCACTGCATCTGAGGTCTTTGCTCCTCGTCTATTGAGGAGGTTCCATCTGGAGTTTCCCTTTAAGCCTGGGCACAGGCGGGGGAGGGGGAGGTCTTAAGAGGGGGGGTACTGTCATGGTTATGCAATAGAGTTTGTCGATCAGCATACCTGTCTCCATGTGTTCATCTCTAGAGACCAGCTGACCCTCACCTGACTGCTTTTGTAACCTCTCCTCTAAGCATGGCCCCACCCCAGGCCCTATCAGGGAACCCTATATTAACCTGTGCACTGCAAGCAAGCAGTGCTGATCAACCATTGTGTGTTAGCCTCTGTGTGTACTTGCTGTGTTTCCTACATCTGATTCCTGTTACCGACTTTGGCCTGTTCTTAACTATTCCTGTCTGCTCGTGACCCTGACCTTTGGCGTGTTCCCGACCATCCCTTTTTGCCTGTGACCCTGAACCTTGGTGTGTACTCTGTTGTCCTTGTCTGCTTGTGGCCCCGACCTTGGCTTGTCCGTTACTTTCCTTGTTGTCCCAGCCTGCTGCCTCTTCTCCTGTAGTCCACCGTGAGCATGAGCTGTGAGACCCTGGGGGCCGCGACCTGAAGCCAGACTGCAGCTCAGTCCATCCTTACCATTAAAGGCTCTGGTGAACACCTGCTGGCTCTTAGACTCCGCGCCCTGGAGAATCTTTGCTCTAGCTCCCAGTGGGATCTGTGTCAGTGATCCAGTAGACCTGCTTCCTGAACCTCCCAGGGTTCAATCCGCAGCAGTCAGCCATAGGGTCCACTACCTTGCGGTGCACTCCTGATCCCAATGGTGTGCATCTGTCACCCAGCCTCTTGGTGACCTGACAACCAGCCTGCAGGAGAGCCACGCTGAAAGACTTACTTGAGAGCCGGGAGAGACCGGTGGGATCGTGATTCCTTGCCGTGAACACATCCAAACCATCACCTGGATCCAAGGTCCAGATAGCAGGAGAGGAGAGGTACAGATACCAGCCACCATGGAAGAGGAATTCAGAAGGAGGTTGCGAGAGATGCAGATACAGCACAGAGGACCAGTATCAGAGAAGGTCCTGCTGGGATGGTTTGCTTCTATCCGCTGTGAACTCTGGAAGGAAGCACTAGCCCGTGAGCAGCGAAACCAGGGATAAGTCCTCTCCTCCATCCATGTAAGGTACTGGTCGCAGTATGAAGTGTGAATGCTGTTATTGGGGGAACACCCGAACCAGGAGTGGACAGTTGAGTTAAGCAGGCTGATCCAGGCAGAAATGCGGTTGGACGAGAGCTACAGAGCCCTCCAGTGGTATGTAGCCCAAATGTGCCATGGACAGCGGATGACAGCCCCACGGAAGGCTTTCACTATGATGGCCTGGGATTGTTGTACTGGAGGCTGTCCAGGAACTCTGACTTTGGGAGTGATGGGGAGTGGCGTTTGGAGGAAATAATGGAGCACAGAGAGCGAAGACTGAATGTCTCAGAAGTGCACTGGGCACAGGAAGATTTGGAGTTTCTGGCCGTTCAGGAATGGGAGCTGGAGATCGCCTACAGACAACTGCTAGACTCTGCTCAGCAGCAGGGTGGGGCTCCCTTTGCCTGGGACTATCAGGAAATACCAGTTGACAACTCTGAAATCCTGGCTGAAGAGTCAACAATGTGGCAGAGTAACAGTGTGCTTTGCCAACCTGCCCCCGCAGCTATGGACGCAGAGGTCTTATGGTGAATGGAGCAAGTGCTGACTGACCTTGATGAACCTGTTTCTGCATTGGATGATCTTGGATGGAGGAATGTGCCTGTCCAGCAGAATGCCAGAGAATCGGCAGTGGAAAATCTGGAGATCGCTATCCCCAAACCTGAAGTGCTGACAACAGGGCAGAGCTCTGCCCAGCACTGATAGCATCTTCTGGGTTCCACGGACAGGAGATGGTGAACCTTTATCCCCAGACACCAGTTGCAGAGACAGGGGATTTGATAGACTTTTCTGCTGAGGAAGAACAACCTGGTGAGCCTCCAGCAGAAGAAGAGCTGTTATTAGGGCCAAACTTCACTGTGCTCTGCTCAGCACCAACAGCAGTATCTGTGGAGTCACAAGGAACTTCCCCAGCTGAAGCGCTGGTCACTGGACAGAGGTTCCAAGACATCTTCCCCACATCTGTGGCAGTTCCGGAGGCTCAGGGTGAGAAGGAGGTGGTCACTTCCCAGCAGCAGATCAGGATACAGGGGGAGAAGGGAGAGGAGGTTTTCGTCATCCCTCCCCAACAGTTGGCCAGGGTGGAGGAAGTGGTCTTTCCTCCCCAGCAAAGATCCATGCACCTCGGAGACAGTACCACAGACATATCGTCCCAACATCCAGATGAGGGAATGGAAAAGGAAGCAGCCGGATCACCTCCCCAATGGCAGCTACACAGTTTGGGAGTGGAGGAAGCCAGCCTCCTGCCCCAACGGTTAGCCAGAGCGGAGGATGTGGAGTCCCCAGCAGAAGTGCTGGCAAGAGGGCAGAGTGCTGCTGGCCTCTGCCCTCAACTAACAGAAGAGGGAGTTCCTGTGGTAGTGGATGGGACTTTGGTCTCCACTGACACAACCCCAGAAAATGGTGCGACACTGAGACAGGAGGATGTCAGCCATGCTTTGCAAGCACTGTGGGATTTTCACCTACTAAAAGTGGATGGGACTTCAGTGCCCACTTGTATACCCCAGGGATGCTGGGCAGTCGGCCCAGATCCCCAACAGCATGACGGAGTGAGCCCAGTCACCCTGTCTTCTCTCCAGCAGCTGAAAGGACTCCAGGGAGAAGGGCCAGTCCAGGCTTATCCCCAGTGGCAGGCATGTTCTCTAAGAGAGGCAGAGGTTGGCTGGGTAAGTAATGCTCTGTTTGGAACAATTTGTTTGGGGTACTGTGTGGGTACAGGCATTAGGGGTCTGGAACTATGGACTAACTTCGGAGTAAATCTGTCTGGGGTCTCCTCTTGTGTTAGTCATCTGCTGACAAGAGAGAAATGTGACAGACCTAGCCAGGACAGAGGCTTTTGGAGGGGACTAAATGCTAGCCTCTTGCCGACCGATCGTGGGCCCTGGCATTTGGGGGAACAGTGCTCTTTGTGAGCTGTATGCCTGAGGACCCTTGAGGTGGTGTTACTTTGGATTCAGGTCCATATCCCCCCAAGAGACACAGACTCTGGGAAATTGCATTTGACATATTACAGTGTGACCGATTCATACTGTTGGAACTAAGACTACTTTTCCAACATCCTCGAGTTGACCCATTCGGGGTCCCACTGTGGCTGTTGGACTGTTTTCCAGGGGGGAGTATTGTCATGAAGCTTGGAATACTGAAGTATTTCCCTTTGGTTCTATTACACAGTGGGGGGGATGTGCTACCCTGTTTTAAGGCTAACCCCCTCCAGACGGCTCCATGGTCTGGAAGGAAGGCATTGTTCTGTGTTTGACTGTTTGTTTATGTACTTTAATTACCCCATGGGGCTTCTCTTTGTCATTATACATATCAGTCCTCCTATTCAAGCTATCGGATCAATCCCTGCTGACCCTGTTTCAAGTCCTCATTTGCATGGCCAAGAGGACCTAATTGAAGACTAAAGTGTATTTTACAATTGACCAATAGGAAAGGGGTTGTTGGGGGCGGGGCGTTCAAACTGCTGTGTATAAAAGTGTGTTGGGTGCATCCAATAAAAGTGAGATTCCTGTTTGAACTTACATACAGCCTTCCTGGTGTTTGTTCTGAGCTATCACAACTGGATTTGATTGGCACATAGCTGTAGTTCGAATCCCGGAGCATTGGATGACCGAACCATCAGATGTTGCGATCTGCAATCTGATTCTATAGCCACAGAGGAGTGTCGGGAGAGTGGAATCGAGCGAGCAGGGGCTCGTTACAACTGCCATACCAGTTACAATGCCCCTGATCACTGCCACACCAATTACAATGTCCCTACTCACCACCACACCAGTCATTTTGTCCCTAATCACCACCACCCACTTACAGTGTCACTAATCAATGCCACACCACTCACAATGTATGTGAGCGCTGCCACATCAGTCATATTGTCCCTGATTACCACCACACAAGTCACACTGTCCCTGATCACCACCACACCAGTCATATTGTCCCCAATCATCATTATGCAAGTTACAATATCCCTGATCATTTCTACACCAGTTACAATGTCCCTGATCACCTCCACACCACTCATATTGTCCCTAATCACCACCACCCACTCACAGTGTCACTAATAACCGCCTCCCCACTCATAATGTCTGCGATCACCACCACACCAAACATTTTGTCCCTAATTACCACTACACCAGGCCTATTGTCCCTAATTACTGCCACCCCAGTTCTATTGCCCCTGATCAGTTACAGTGTTCTTGATTACTGCCATACCAGTTACAGTGTCCCTGACCACTGCCATACCAGTTACAGTGTCCCTGACCACTGCCTTACCAGTTACAGTGGCCCTGATCACTGCCACACCAGTCCCAGTGTCCCTGATTACTGCCACACCAGTCATATTGTCCCTGGTCACTGCCACACCAGTCATGTACTCTCGTACAGACCCAGCTTGGTGACCACTGATGTTGTGACATTAGTCGTGAGAGTGCAGTGAGGTATGAGTACCTGTATAGTCTTCCACTGGATGTAGCAATGCATAACAGGTGCATCACCAGAGTTGGTCGGATAGCTGGAACAGTAAATGACAGCGGGAACAGCAGACCCTGGGCTGGTAGACAGCAGGCAGCAGTAGACAGCGGCTGGTAGCAGGTGTAGGAAGACTGTTGACCCACAGTGGAAGAAGGCAGGTGCAGGCAGGGCAGATGAACAACTGGATGCAGGGTCAGCCAAGCCAGGTTGGCAACAGATGGTCAGATGCAGGCATAGATGACAGGCAAGGAATCGTCAGGGTACAGGCAGAGGTTAGATAAGCATAATGCAGAGCAAAGTACAGAGACAGGCCAAGATCAGGGCAGGTAGCGTTCAAGCCAGGTCAAACACAGAAGTCAGCAGAATCAGATACAGGAACACGGGTACAGCTGCAGTTCAGACATCAATGCACTAGAGAAGTTGCAATTATACAGTGTCAATGGTGAATGTGCATGCACATATGTATTCGCCTGAGCACAACAAGATGGACACCAGCAGGCCCGCACCTGCACATTTGCATGTGCTTTGGAGCTTCAGCTGTGCTATTGCCAGCAAATTCCTGAAAACACCAGTTCCGGTGTCCCTGATAACCGCCACACCATTCACATTGTCCCTGATCACCGCCCACACGAATCATTTTGTCCCTAATCACCACCACACCAGTTACAGTGTCCTTGATCATGGCCACACCAGTCATATTGTCCCTGATCACCACCACGCCAGTTATGGTTTCCCTGATCAACGCCACACCAGTTATAGTGTCTGTGATCACTGCCACATCAGACCCAGTGTCCCTGATCACCACCACACCAGTGATATTGTTACTAATCACTGCCACACCAGTTACAGTGTTCCTGAACATGGCCCCATTAGTCATGATGTCCCTGATCATGGCCACACCAGTTTCAGAGTCCTTGATCACCTCCACACCAGTTACAAAGTCCCTTATCACAGCTACATCAGTCCCAGTGTCACCAGACCAGTGTACGCCAGCTACAGTGTCCCTGATTGTCACCACACCAGTCCCAGTGTCACAAGACTGGTGTAAGTCAGCAATAGTGTTCTGGATTGCCACCACACAGGTCCATCTGTCACCAGACCACCACAGCAACTAACAGTGTTCCAGATCACTGCCATACCAGTGCAGTGTTACCACGTTTCTACCTGCTCCCGGAACCAATCCTTTGCCTGACCATGTTTCTGCCAACGGCCTGAATTGACCTAGCTGCACGTCTTGCTGACTACGTTCCTACGAGACACCAGTCCCAGCCATATACTGTGGACTTCTGCACTCCCAGAACCTCAGGAACCCTTTTGTTCTTCTGTTCTTCAGCCTCCTTTAATTCCTGGCCAGTGAACATTGCTTTACTGAGGGCAGCCATGTATCAGTAGGACTGGTTTATAGGCAGTGTTAATTTAGTCGGCGACTAAAATATGGCTACAGCTAGAACAATTCAGATGGCTAAAATATGACTAAAAATAAAATACCATTTTAGTCAAAAGACTAAAACAAAATTGAACTTTGACGTCAAAATTAAAACTGCACTACCACCTAAGAATAAGTAGGCAGCATATACTAAGCTGCTGAAAGAAAAAAAATAAGAAAGGGCCTTTTTTTATTTTTGTTTTTTAATATTTAATGTTTGTAATATATTCAGCTAATATGTACAATGGCATTACAGCCAATAGAGTTTACAGGTTTTTTTTTTTTCATATTTTAAAATTGCAATTCTGTTTGTCAAAAAGCAATATTTTTGACAAATGATACGTTATTATATTTTTACTCCAGGAGTATATAATGAGTTTGCAATTCTAGAGAAATGCTTACAATGCAATGCATTACAATTTAACAAAACCCATTAAATTTTAGTTGACTAAAATGTACTGGAGAGTTTAGTCCACTATAATATACTGGAGATTTTAGTCAACTAAAATAGGACTAAAACTAAAACAATTCAGATGACTAAAATAGAACTAAAATGGCATTTTAGTCAAAAGACTATGACTAAATCAAAATTTGACATCAAAATTAACACTGTTTAATGTTTATAGGAACCAGGACTGCTATAGGTGATGCTGTACCAAGCTATATTTCCTGATCACTCCTACACAGGCAACCATTACAGTAGATTAGTTGACACATGTTGTTGATTTGTGTGATACACAAGATACAATGTCCAGTACATGATTCAGTCCAGACACTGAAAAGTTCTCACACATGTAGTATCACTATACTTGAGAGGAATATCAGAATGTGTTTTGGAGTGCAATTCTAAGTATGCCCATGCTGTGAGAGACATATTCTACTGAATTGACAATTTTGATAAAAAATGTATTTTCATTTAATTTTTCAATTTACAAAAACGTGGCAAAAAATGAAGTCTCCAAAAGACTCAACATGCCTCTTAAAAACACCTTGGGATATTTACTCTCCAAAATGTGGTAATTTTTTGTGTGTTTCCATTGTCCTGGAGCTCCAGGTCCTCCAGAAATGTCATAGATAGTAAGGTCTGTTCACAATTCATTTGAACGGGCTGCTGTGTCTACTGAAAATGCAGGGAAAAAGTTCCTACTACAAACAAGTGGCCACTGCCCCACCTATAACTGGTCTTTGCAGCAAGGAGTGCTGGAAGGGCGATGTATGTCAAACAATACAAAATGATTTCCAAGTAGGGATGAGCTTCGAGTTCGAGTCGAACTCATGTTCGACTCGAACATTGGCTGTTCGCAAGTTCGCCGAACAGCGAACAATTTGGGGTGTTCGCGGCAAATTCGAATGCCGCAGAACACCCTTTAAAAGTCTATGGGAGAAATCAAAAGTGCTAATTTGAAAGGCTTATATGCAAGTTATTGTCATAAAAAGTGTTTGGGGACCCAGGTCCTGCCCCAGGGGACATGGATCAATGCAAAAAAAAGTTTTAAAAACGGACGTTTTTTCAGGAGCAGTGATTTTAATAATGCTTAAAGTCAAACAATAAAAGTGTAATATCCCTTTAAATTTCGTACCTGGGGGGTGTCTATAGTATGCCTGTAAAGGGGCGCATGTTTCCTGTGTTTAGAACAGTCTGACAGCAAAATGACATTTTGAAGGAAAAAACTCATTTAAAACTACCCGCAGCTATTGCATTGCCGACAATACACATAGAAGTTCATTGATAAAAACGGCATGGGAATTCCCCAAAGGGGAACCCCGAACCAAAATTTAAAAAAAAAAATGACGTGGGAGTCCCCCTAAATTCCATACCAGGCCCTTCAGGTCTGATATGGATATTAAGGGGAACCCCGGCCAAAATTTAAAAAAAAAAATGACGTGGGGTTCCCCCTAAATTCCATACCAGACCCTTCAGGTCTGGTATGGATTTTAAGGGGAACCCCGCGCCAAAAAAAAAAAAAAACGGCGTGGGGTCCCCCCAAAAATCCATACCAGACCCTTATCCGAGCACGCAACCTGGCAGGCCGCAGGAAAAGAGGGGGGGACGAGAGTGCGGCCCCCCCTCCTGAACCGTACCAGGCCACATGCCCTCAACATTGGATGGGTGCTTTGGGGTAGCCCCCCAAAACACCTTGTCCCCATGTTGATGAGGACAAGGGCCTCATCCCCACAACCCTGGCCGGTGGTTGTGGGGGTCTGCGGGCGGGGGGCTTATCGGAATCTGGAAGCCCCCTTTAACAAGGGGGCCCCCAGATCCCGCCCCCCCCTGTGTGAAATGGTAAGGGGGTACAAAAGTACCCCTACCATTTCACTAAAAAACTGTCAAAAATGTTAAAAATGACAAGAGACAGTTTTTGACAATTCCTTTATTTAAATACTTCTTCTTTCTTCTATCTTCCTTCATCTTCTGGTTCTTCTGGTTCTTCTGGCTCTTCTGGTTCTTCCTCCGGCGTTCTCGTCCAGCATCTCCTCCGCGGCGTCTTCTATCTTCTTCTCCTCGGGCCGCTCCGCACCCATGGCATGGGGGGAGGCTCCCGCTCTTCTCTTCTTCTTCATCTTCTTCTCTTCTTCTTTTCTTCTCTTCTTCATTTTCTTCTCCGGGCCGCTCTGCACCCATGCTGGCATGGAGGGAGGCTCCCGCTGCGTGACGGCGCTCCTCGTCTGACAGTTCTTAAATAATGGGGGGTGGGGCCACCCAGTGACCCCGCCCCCCTCTGACGTACGGTGACTTGACGGGACTTCCCTGTGACGTCACGGGGAATGCCACAGGGAAGTCCCGTCATGTCCCGTGCGTCAGAGGGGGGCTGGGTCACCGGGTGGCCCCGCCCCCCGTTATTTAAGAACTGTCAGACGAGGAGCGCTGTCACACAGCGGGACCCTCCCTCCATGCCAGCATGGGTGCGGAGCGGCCCGGAGAAGAAAATGAAGAAGAGAAGAAGAGAATAAAAGAAGAAGAGAAGAAGATGAAGAAGATGAAGAGAAGAGCGGGAGCCTCCCCCCATGCCATGGGTGCGGAGCGGCCCGAGGAGAAGAAGATAGAAGACGCCGCGGAGGAGATGCTGGACGAGAACGCCGGAGGAAGAACCAGAAGAGCCAGAAGAACCAGAAGATGAAGGAAGATAGAAGAAAGAAGAAGTATTTAAATAAAGGCATTGTCAAAAACTGTCTCTTGTCATTTTTAACATTTTTGACAGTTTTTTAGTGAAATGGTAGGGGTACTTTTGTACCCCCTTACCATTTCACACAGGGGGGGGCGAGATCTGGGGGTCCCCTTGTTAAAGGGGGCTTCCAGATTCCGATAATCCCTCCGCCCGCAGACCCCCACAACCACCGGCCAGGGTTGTGGGGATGAGGCCCTTGTCCTCATCAACATGGGGACAAGGTGTTTTGGGGGGCTACCCCAAAGCACCCTCCCAATGTTGAGGGCATGTGGCCTGGTACGGTTCAGGAGGGGGGGCGCACTCTCGTCCCCCCCTCTTTTCCTGCGGCCTGCCAGGTTGCGTGCTCGGATAAGGGTCTGGTATGGATTTTTGGGGGGACCCCACGCCGTTTTTTTTTTTTTTTTTGGCGCGGGGTTCCCCTTAAAATCCATACCAGACCTGAAGGGTCTGGTATGGAATTTAGGGGGAACCCCACGTCATTTTTTTTTTTTAATTTTGGCCGGGGTTCCCCTTAATATCCATACCAGACCTGAGGGGCCTGGTATGGAATTTAGGGGGACTCCCACGTCATTTTTTTTTTTAAATTTTGGTTCGGGGTTTCCCTGTGTTGAATTCCTATGCCGTTTTTATCAATGAACTTCTATGTGTATTGTCGGCAATGCAATAGCCGCGGGTAGTTTTAAATGAGTTTTTTCCTTCAAAATGTCATTTTGCTGTCAGACTGTTCTAAACACGGGAAACATGCGCTCCTTTACAGGCATACTATAGACACCCCCCAGCTATGAAATTTAAAGGGATATTACACTTTTATTGTTTGACTTTAAGCATTATTAAAATCACTGCTCCTGAAAAAACGGCCGTTTTTAAAACTTTTTTTTGCATTGATCCATGTCCCCTGGGGCAGGACCCAGGTCCCCAAACACTTTTTATGACAATAACTTGCATATTAGTCTTTAAAATTAGCACTTTTGATTATTCATGTTAGTGTCCCATAGACTTTAACGCGTGTTCGAACGAACTTTTTTCCTGTTCGCATGTTCTGGTGCGAACCGAACAGGGGAGTGTTCGGCTCATCCCTATTTCCAAGCTCAAACTTACCAACCAGCCGGCAACCAACCAAATTGATCTGTCTAACAATATATATATATATATATATATATATATAATGTATAGATATCGATAGATAGATAGATAGATAGATAGATAGATAGATAGATAGATAGATAGATAGATAGATAGATATGTGTAATCTGGCTCTACTGGGTAGGGCGCACAAATATATATATATATATATATATATATATATATATATATATATATATATATATATATATATATATATATATATAGGTGTTGCCCTGTAGCAGTAAAACTGCTATGGGGCGTACCTGAAGCAATTAATAAAGGTTGTTTTTATTTATTACTTTTTTTTTTGTGAATGACTCACAAAGGGTCCTCCCTATGAATGCCAAGGATGTGGGGTTGAGGCCCCTTTCCTCATCTATATGGGAACAATATGCCTGTGGGGGTGACTTTGCATGTGGCCTGGTATGGTTTGCTGGGGAGGGGGTTTTCACACTCTCTCCCCTTCCTTTCCTAGCCAGCAAAGACTGCATGAATTGTTTTTTTTTCCTGAGGTCCCCCTTAAAACCTATACCAGACCCTTATCCAGTAGATAAGGGTCTGGAATAGATTTAGAAGGGGACATAACCTCATTTTTTAGCAAACAGAAGCAGGACGGTCAGGAACTGTTCTTTACTGGAAATAGCTTTTTTTCTAAATGTTACTTTTTCAGGAGGCACATCACATATAGGTGCACAACTTCATGTGTAGGTTAAAGACATCTCCCAAGCACATTTTTGAAAGTAATTGTGAATTTTTAATGCTGCATATTAAAAAAATCCTCACTGAATGGAATTTTTAAAAATGTTGTTTGCATTTCCTTTTTTACTAAAAGCTTGCAAACTTGCCTTGAAAAAGGCCTAAAAAATCTATATATAAATAATAAGGTTTGACGAATGTAGATTTTAATTGGATTTAGACGCTTTGTTCAGTGTTTGTGGATATCAGACTGGTTTTGCAGAACCTCCTGCAAACCAAACCCAGGCCAGCTCACTAATCACTTGAAATCCCCTTTGCATTAATTTGACTATATTAATATCATAGATTTTTGGTATAAAATACAGTGCTTTCTTTGAATGTTGCTCCTGCATATACACATAATAACTGGGTCACACTGTTCTGATTTATGAATTAAAGCAAATTCTGTTTGTAAATTCTTAAAGTCAAAATAAGCCTAAAGTGTTGTTTTAGGCCAAAATATATATAAAATAAGTCACTAGTACTACATTTATGTTTGTTTTTTTATTAACTTATTCATCAAAGCAAATCAACATTTTTTAAAATGCTGGTTCTGTGCAATAACATGATACTAGCACACCAACCCTGCTGTTTATGAGTTCAGACCCAGTGCAGTGACAGCCTGACAGGCACATAATGACTCTCTTCTTGCAGGAGGTATAGTACACTGCACTAATCCATCAGGAGTCTTATGGAGATTGATGATGGCACAGGGTTAGTAAATGTGCATTTTAATGGTTCCACAAATAGACAGCAGCATCTCATGTTTAGAACTGATGCATCCTGCCGAGTCTAGTGCTGTAGAATAAACAGAAAAATATCAATATCATGCACTTATTTTGTACTCCTAGGTTTTTTCTCATAACTCACCTCCTCTTGTCTCTTTGGACTACTCTCCTCCTTGAAAGTAATTTTTCCAAAGCTGTTTCATGGTTTAAAAGAATTTAAACCTTTTGGCCAGGTAAAAGTTTGTGTTCTGCATGAAAATTTCTGTAGAGTTACAGTGTTTAGCACCACTGTCACCCCAAACTCAATTTTTCAGCAGCCGGTTTACCATTGCAAAAAAACTTTTTTAGCTTTTATGTAGGCTATGTACAACTGTTGCATTGATGATTTGTACTTGAGTACACTCCCACGATTCAGAAATATTTTGGATACAAATTTTCAAAATTAGTGAGTCATGATTTTATTTGAAATTTTTGCATATTTCCCCACCAGATGTGCAGATATACGTTCCTGACTTCCTATTGGCTATCATGACACTGAACCGCCTCTACTCCTTAACCATGCTGCTCAAAGCACTCTTCCCCTGCTGTGCCCATTATATATATATATATATATACACTGAGCAAAATTATAAACGCAACACTTGAAAGATCTTTTTCTATGTACACAAAAGGCGTATTTCTCTCAAATATTGTTCACAAATCTGTCTAAATCTGTGCTAGTGAGCACTTCTCCTTTGCCGAAATAATCCATCTACCACCTCACAGGTGTGGCATATCAAGATGCTGATTAGACAGCATGATTATTGCACAGGTGTGCCTTAGGCTGGCCGCAATAAAAGGCCACTCTAAAATATGCAGTTTTATCACACAATGCCACAGATGTCGCAAGTTTTGAGGGAGAGTGCAATTTGCATGCTGACTGCATTAATGTCCACCAGAGCTGTTGCCCTTGAATTGAATGTTCATTTCTCTACCATAAGCCGTCTCCAAAGGCGTTTCAGAGAATTTGGCAGTACATCCAAACCGGCCTCACAACCGCAGACCACATGTAGCCACACCAGCCCAGGACCTCCACATCCAGCATCTTCACCTCGAAGATCATCTGAGACCAGCCACTCATACAGCTGCTGTAACAGGTGCATTTTATTGATGGCATTTTGAATGCACAGAGATACAGTGACGAGTTCCTGAGGCCCATTGTTGTGCCATTCATCCACGACCATTACCTCTTGTTGCAGCATGATAATGCACGGCCCCATGTTGCAAGGATCTGTACACAGTTCCTGGAAGCTGAAAACATCCCAGTTCTTGCATGGCCAGTAGACTCACTGGACATGTCACCCATTGAGCATGTTTGGGATGCTCTGGATCGACGTATACGACAGCATGTTCCAGTTCCTGCCAATATCCAGCAACTTCACACAGCCATTGAATAGGAATGGGCCAACATTCCACAGGCCACAATCAACAAACTGATCAACTCTATGCAAAATAGATGTGCTGCACTGCGTGAGGCAAATGATGGTCACACCAGATACTGACTGTTCCCCCCCCCCCCCCGGACCACCCAATACAGTAAAACTGCACATTTTGGAGTGGCCTTTTATTGTGGCCAGCCTAAGGCACACCTGTGCAATAATCATGCTGTCTAATCAGCATCTTGATATGCCACACCTGAGGTGGATGGATTATCTCGACAAAGGAGAAATGCTCACTAACACTGATTTAGACAGATTTGTGAACTATATTTGAGAGAAATAGGCCTTTTGTGTACATAGAAAAAGTCATAGTTCTTTCAGTTCAGCTCATGCTAAATAGGGGCAAACACAAAAGTGTTGCGTTTATAATTTTGCTCAGTATATATATATATATATATATATATATATATATATATATATAATGGGCACAGCAGGAGAAGAGTGCTTTGAGCAGCATGGTTAAGGAGTAGAGGCGGTTCAGTGTCATGATAGCCAACAGGAGGTCAGGAACGTGTATCTGCACATCTTGTGAGGAAATAGGCAAAAATTTCAAATAAAATTGTGAGATTTTGGAAACATTTTAACATTTTGTATAAATGCACTTAAGTCAATTTAGAAAATACATTTAGGGATTAGCTGTGTTTTTAAGATTGAAGCGGGCTTTAAATGGCTCTTAAGGAAAAAAAAAATAACAGTAAAAATAGTAAAATAGTAAAAGTATAATGCCACATACACACGATCAGTTTTCTCGTCAGAAAAAGATATGACGGCTTTTCCGATGAGATACCGCTCAAGTTTGCCTTGCATACACACGGTCACGCAAAAGTTCGCTGAAATTACGACCGTCAAGAACGCAGTGACGTACAACACTACAACGAGCCGAGAAAATGACGTTTAATGCTTCCGAGCATGCATAAAATTGTTTCTGAGCATGCGTAGGGATTTTGCAAGTCGGAATTGCCACAGACGATCGCATTTTCGGATAGGAACTTTTCCCGACTGAAAAATTGAGAGCATGCTCTCAATCTTATGCCGGCTGGAATTCTGCCAGCAAAAGACCGATGGAGCAAACACACGGTCGCATTTTCCGACAAAAAAATCTCATCGGTCTTTTGAGGCCCGAAATTCTGACCGCGTGTACGCGCCATTAATATTCAAATAGTGATTGAATAAACACAGAAAGAACACAATACAAAAAAACAGGGCATATTTTTAAATGAGGCCTTTCTTCAAATATTCCCTGCAGGTGAATTTATCTCTGTAATTTAAAAAACATGCATTGTGAAGATACACCTGCAGTGAATGTTTGGTGATGTCACAGTCACTGCTTTGTAAATATACCCAAATATACTAAACTCCCCTTAAAAACACACTCTAAAAAAAGCACAGCTTGCATAAGCAGCTCAATTGAAAGTTTCACATTTTGCAAAATCTGTAATTGTATGATAAAATTAACTTTACAAACTCATTCCACTCATCCCTATTAATATAATGCAAAAAAGTAGTACAAAGGGCTACTTAAAAGTGCACTACTTACAGAGCAGCAGAACACTACTTTCATGACAGGATGCCTTGCTCAAAGTAGTCATTTGCATTCCTTAAGTGGTTGTAAAGGTATATTTACAATACTTACCTGATTACTTGCTATGCTAACCTGCTATGTACAATAGTATTACACAAAGTGGCCCCTTAACTTATCTTCTGGAGTCCCCCACTGGCCCTCTCCACTCATGTTAAAAAAAGATGTTTCTAAAGCTGCCCATAGATGATTCGAATCTCAGCCAGTTCAGCAGTAAGGATGAGCCGAACACCCCCCGGTTCGGTTCGCACCAGAACATGCGAACAGGCAAAAAATTTGGACGAACAAACGAACACCGTTAAAGTCTATGGGACACGAACATGAAAAACCAAAAGTGCTCATTTTAAAGGCTTATATGCATGTTATTGTCATAAAAAGTGTTTGGGGACCCAGGTCCTGCCCCAGGGGACATGTATCAATGCAAAAAAAAGTTTTAAGAACAGACATTTTTTCGGGAGCAGTGATTTTAATAATGCTTAAATGTGAAACAATAAAAATGAAATATTCCTTTAAATATCGCGCCTGGGGGTTGTCTATAGTATGCCTGTAAAGTGGCACAGTTTTCCGTGTTTAGAACAGTACCACAGCAAAATGACAATTCTAAAGGAAAAAAGTCATTTAAAACTGATCGCAGCTGTAATGAATTATTGGTTCTCGGCAATATAGTTAAAACTAATTGAAAAAAATGGCATGGGTTCCCTCCCAGTCCATTACCAGGCCCTTTGGGTCTGGTATGAATATTAAGGGGAACCCCAAACCAAAAATAAAAAAATAAATTGCATGGGGGTTCCCCTAAAATCCATACCAGACCCTTATCCGAGCACACAACTTGGCAGGCCGCAGGAAAAGAACTGTAATTTGAGCAGCAGTAGGGGGGAGGGGCGGGCATGGACACAGAGCTGACAGGCAGGGAGGGGAGGGGGGAGAAGGACACGGGAGCACAGAGAAGAGCAGAGCTGGCTGCAGATGATGGAGGCACGTAAACTGAACATGGTGTCAGGGCTCAGCAGCCATGATACACCGTGGTCAGTTTACATAGGGGAGGGCAGAAACTGGCAGGATCAGCCAGGTATTTCAGGTGATACGGGGGGCCAAATTTCACAGCACTTTTTTTTTTTTAGGTTAATAAACGCTTTAACAAAGTATGTGATATTAATTTTTTATCCCTAAAAGTTTTCAACCCTTTCCCTAACAAATTATATTTAGTAAAAGAAAAAAAAATTTGGTTAAAACGACACACTGTTTAACACACACTGTGGAACAGCACAGTAAGCTATATCAGTCTGTCAGAGAAAACAAAAGGAGACAGACATTGGGACAAAAAGAAACATTTAGTACACTGGTTTGTCCCATAATCCCTGCGGCTAATCAAATAAATTTGTTTCTTGAAGCCACTCCGATTGGCTCTCAGACTAAGATTAATAAGCGCAGCAAATAAAACAGTGCCATAGCAGGGATCTTGGCAGTGTCAGCACAAAGAAGATAGTCGATATACTGGCTTTATTGGAGTGCTAAAATTAAAATTCAATGAAGTAAATAGCTCAGAAATAGGAAAACTCCTTTTTCTATCATTTTGTTGAAAATAATAATAGAAGTCTGGCTTACGAGGGTGGAAGTCCTAAAGATTCCTTTTGAAAAGACCGGTCACACCTGCCTGTTCTCTGTGTCTGGAGGAACCAGTCTGCTCAATACCTACTTGTACATCATATTTAAGGCAGCTTTGGGATCATCAAGCCAGGATGTGATGGAGGGAACACTGCAGATTCCTCCTCTAGGTAGCTGCACTAAAGGATTTTCCAGCCAGTGAATGATGATGTCACAGACTTTTAACAAGGTAATTTTAAAGCTGTGGAGCAAGATACAGCAAAACAATATAAATGGGGTGTCCATATGGTGGATTGGATGGTAAAAAGCGAGATGACATTTATGTTTTTTTAACTGGCTTCTCAAATAAAAATATTAGTAAAAACATTACCCAATATATAGCAAATATCTTGCTTAAAACATATATAATCTTTGGTTTATTGCTTCCTAAAAACTGGACAAATAAAGTACCAAAGACCTAATGAATTATTCTCAGCTGTCAATCCCTATGACAAAAAAGGCACATCACATTTAAAAAGCCTTTGCTATTTCCATTAAGAAGATGAGAGGATGGTGCAAATCAGTCACTAGCTGCCTCCTCCTCCTTCTTTTATGAAGTGTTGCTTTTATGTTACCTCTGAGCCTTCAGAGCACAGGGTAAGTGCAATATATAAACACATTCTTACTTTTGTGGCTACTAATTTGCCTGCTGGGAATAGATCTTTCAAAGCTGGTTTACTGAAGCTTATACCACAAGATCCCCTTCCTGCCTACTAAAGCCTCCATGAACTGGGTTTGAGTTAAGGCAGAGGTTTCATTAGCTGCACACTGGGGGCCCCTTGTCCAGTGATTGAAATTTTATTGACTGTGACTGAAGCAGATATTACACCTTTATCCAACAACATGTTTAATTATTAATACGATACAAGTACAAAACAAAGTGAATATTTACCATGCAAAACAGAGTTTAAAGTGTCCCTTTTTTAATCTTTCAAAGCTTGCGCTTTGCACAGATTTGCGCAGTCGTTTGCTGCAGATTAATATTATTTTTCAAATTCATAATTTATTAAATATATATAATGTTATATGAATAATGTTATTGTGTTTTAAGTTTAAGAAATGTAACACTCATATATATATATATAAACGTACAGTATCTCAGTGAGTACACCCCTCACATTTGAAGGGTGACACTGAAGAAATGACACTTTGCTACAATGTAAAGTAGTGAGTGTACATCTTGTATAACAGTGTAAATGTGCTGTCCCCTCAAAACCTCAAAATAACTTAACACACAGCCATTAATGTCTAAACCGCTGCAACAAAAGTGAGTACACCCCTAAGTGAAAATGTCCAAATTGAGCCCAATTAGCCATTTTCCCTCCCCGGTGTCATGTGACTCGTTAGTGTTACAAGGTCTCAGATGTGAATAGGGAGCAGGTGTGTTAAATTTTGTGTTATCGCTCTCACTCACTCATACTGGTCACTGGAAGTTCAACATGGCACCTCATGGCAAAGAACGCTCTGAGGATCTGAAAAAAGAATTGTTGCTCTACAATAAGATGGTCTAGGCTATAAGAAGATTGCCAAGACCCTGAAACTGAGCTGCAGCATGGTGGCCAAGACCATACAGTGTTTTAACAGGACAGGTTCTACTCAGTCCAGGCCTCGCCATGGTCGACCAAAGTAGTTGAGTGCATGTGCTCAGCGTCATATCCAGAGGTTGTCTTTGGAAGATAGACATATGAGTGCTTCCAGCATTGCTGCAGGGGTTGAAGGGGTGGGGGGTCAGCCTGTCAGTGCTTAGACCATACACCGCACACTGCATCAAATTGGTTTTCGTGGCTCTTGTCCCAGAAGGAAGCCTCTTCTAAAGATGATGCACAAAGCCCGCAAAAAGTTTGCTGAAGACAAGAAGACTAAGGGCATGAATTACTTGAACCATGTCCTGTGGTCTGATGAGATCAAGATAAACTTATTTGGTTCAGATGGTGTTAAGCATGTGTGACGGCAACCAGGTGAGGAGTACAAAGACAAGTGTGTCTTGTCTACAGTCAAGCATGGTGGTGGGAGTGTCATGGTCTGGGGCTGCATTAGTGCTGCCGACACTGGGGAGCTACAGTTCATTAAGGGAACCATGAATGTCAACATGTACTGTGACATAGTGAAGCAGAGCATGCTCCCCTCCCTTCGGAGACTGGGCCACAGGGCAGTATTCCAACATGATAGTGACCCCAAACACACCTCCAAGATGACCACTGCCTTGCTTATGAAGCTGAGGGTAAAGGTGATGGACTGGCCAAACATGTCTTCAGACCTAAACCCTACTGAGCATCTGTGGAGCATCCTCAAATGGAAGGTGGAGGAGCGCAAGGTCTCTAACATCCACTATCTCCGTGATGTCTTCATGGAGGAGTGGAAGAGGACTCCAGTGGAAACCTATGAAGCTCTGGTGAACTCCATGCCCAGGAGGGTTAAGGCAGTGCTGGAAAATAATGGTGGCCACACAAAAAATGGACAATTTGAGCCCAATTTTGACATTTTCACTTAGGGGTGTACCCACTTTTGTTGCCAGCGGTTTAGACATTAAGGGCTGTGTGTTGAGTTATTTTGAGAGGACAGCAAATTTCCACTGTTATACAAGTTGTACACTCACTACTTTACATTATAGCAAAGTGTCATTTCTTCAGTGTTGTCACATGAAAAGATATATTAAAATATTTACAAAATTGTGAGGGGGTACTCACTTTTGTGAGATACTGTGTATATATATATATATATATATATATATATATATATATATATATTTATTATATAGTGCAACCTATCAACATCATTAACACAGAAGTCTGTGGGCAGTGGCGGAGCGTCCATGAGGGAGCACGGGCGCCGCCCCCTCTCTCCTGCCACCCCTCTAGCACCAATAGATAGATTCATGTATTGCATTAGTCTATCTATGGCCACCGCTGCCACCCCCTATCCAGCCCCCCGTCCCTTTTCGGGTGCCGGGCACCTGAATTACAGTGGCGGGGGTGGGTGTTTTTGAAGCACCTGATTAAAGCCATAGGCTCTAAAAGGCATAAAAAAAGGTGACCTGCGTGCGCCTTGCTGGGCGCTCGCAGGTCACTCAGCTGTATTAAAAAAGCAAATGAATATTTGCTTTCCTAACACTAAACTGCCTCTCCGCCAATCAGGTGCTTGGCTCTGTTACCCATCACCTGATTGGCTGAAATGACAGGCACTGTGATTGGATGCCTATCAGGTGTCCAATCATAGCAGAGGATGGGAAGAGAGGATGGGAGAAGACATCCAGAAGCTGTCCCACTGCCACCGAGACAGGGTAAGTACAGACGGCGGGCAGGGGGCACACTGGCAGAATTTGATATGGCACAGTGGCTGCATTTAATGGGGCACAGTGAGGCTGCATAGGAAAATACAGCACTGTGTAAATAATAGGTGTAAAAAGCAGCCAACACAGCTATAGACCAAAGCAATAAGTTATAAATAAAAAAGTGTAGCGCTGTAAACCCTAAATACAACCTTTAGGTTAATATGGTGATAAAACCAGTGTTGGAATCATAATATCAAGGGACGTAAAACTATATAAACCTTAGTACTCTAAAGATATAGAGTAATAAGGCCATGAAAAAGTGCCAAACAAATGAATATATGCAATATGATATGATCAGTAAATATAAATCATAATTATAATACAGTACATAATGAAATCAAGTAAAATAAATAAGTGTGATAATCGATAAAAATATAATGCAATACATATGTGTTTAAATAAACAGAGTGACATAAATAAATAAAGGTGAAAAAAGAAAAAGAAAAATTATATGAAAAATAGCCAGTGTGAATTAAAGCACCAATGTGCAACCAAAAATTAAGGGCAGCAGTCCAAACATACGTTAGGAAAAAATGTATGAAAAAGTCCAAAAATATGAACGCTATTCTCAACACCGAGACCAATAACCTTTGGATAGGGATGAGCTTCGAGTTTGAGTCGAACTCATGTTCGACTCGAACATTGACTGTTCGCCAGTTCGCCGAACAACGAACAATTTGGGGTGTTCGCGGCAAATTCAAAAGCTGTGGAACACCCTTTAAAAGTCTATGGGAGAAATCAAAAGTGCTAATTTTAAAGGCTTATATGCATGGTATTATCATAAAAAGTGTTTGGGGACCTGGGTCCTGCCCCAGGGAACATGGATCAATGCAAAAAAAAGTTTTAAAAACGGCCGTTTTTTCGGGAGCAGTGATTTTAATAATGCTTAAAGTGAAACAATAAAAGTGTAATATTCCTTTAAATTTCTTACCTGGGGGGTGTCTATAGTATTCCTGTAAAGGAGCGCATGTTTCCCGTATTTAGAACAGTCTGACAGCAAAATGACATTTCAAAGAAAAAAAAGTCATTTAAAACTACTCGCGGCTATTAATGAATTGCCGGTCCGACAATACACATAAAAGTTCATTGATAAAAACAGCATGGGAATTCCCCACAGGGGAACCCAGAACCAAAATGAAAAAAAAAATTACGTGGGGGGTCCCCCTAAATTCCATACCAGGCCCTTCAGGTCTGGTATGGATATTAAGGGGAACCTCGGCCAAAATTTTTAAAAAAATGGCGTGGGGTCCCCCTCAAAATCTATACCAGACACTTTAGATCTGGTATGGATTTTAAGGGGAATCCCGCGTCAAAATTTTTTAAAAAATGGCGTGGGATCCCCCAAAAATCCATACCAGACCCTTATCCGAGCACGCAACCTGGCAGGCCACAGGAAAAGAGGGGGGGACGAGAGAGCACCCCCCTCCTGAACCGTACCAGGCCACATGCCCTCAACATTGGGAGGGTGCTTTGGGGTAGCCCCCCAAAACACCTTGTCCCTATATTGATGGGGACAAGGGCCTCATCCCCACAACCCTTGCCCGGTGGTTGTGGGGGTCTGCGGGCGGGGGGCTTATTGGAATCTGGAAGCCCCCTTTAAAAAGGGGACCCCCAGATCCCGGCCCTCCCCCCTGTGTGAAATGGTAAGGGGGTACAAAAGTACCCCTACCATTTCACAAAAAACTGTCACAAATGTTAAAAATGACAAGAGACAGTTTTTGACAATTCCTTTATTTAAATGCTTCTTCTTTCTTCTATCTTCTATCTTCATTCTTCTATCTTCTATCTTCCTTCGGTTTCTTCCTCCATCTTCTTCTTCTTCTGGTTCTTCTGGTTCTTCCTCTGGTGTTCTCATCCGGCATCTTCCTCCGCGGCGTCTTCTTCCCTTCTTCTCCTCGGGCCACTCCGCATCCATGATGGCATGGAGGGAGGCTCCCGCTGTGTAACGCTTCTTCTCTTCTGACGGTTCTTAAATAACGAGATGCACGGGGACTTGACGGGGACTTCCCTGTTGCATTCCCTGTGATGTCAGAAGGGGGTGGGGTTACGTAACTGGTGACCCGCCCCCTCTGACATCACGGGGAATGCCACAGGGAAGTCCCCGTCAAGTTCCCGTGCGTCAGAGGGGGCGGGGTCACCGGGTGGCCCCGTCCCTCCATTATTTAAGAACCATCAGAAGAGGAGAAGCATCACACAGTGGGAGCCTCCCTCCATGCCATCATGGATGCAGAGCGGCCCGAGGAGAAGAAGGGAAGAAGACGCCACGGAGGAAGATGCCGGACGAGAACACCGGAGGAAGAACCAGAAGAACCAGAAGAAGAAGATGGAGGAAGAAACTGAAGGAAGATAGACAAAAAAAGATATAAGAAAGAAGAAGCATTTAAATAAAGGAATTGTCAAAAACTGTCTCTTGTCATTTTTAACATTTTTGACACTTTTTTTCTGAATTACCATTGGGGAATTACCATGGGGACAAGGTGTTTTGGGGGCTACCCCAAAGCACCCTCCCAATGTTGAGGTCATGTGGCCTGGTACAGTTCAGGTGGGGTGCTCTCTTGTCCCCCCTCTTTTCCTGCGGCCTGCCAGGTTGTGTGCTCAGATAAGGGTCTGGTATGGATTTTTGGGGGGACCCCACGCCATTTTTTTTTACATTTTAGCACGGGATTCCCCTTAAAATCCATACCAGACCTGAAGGGTCTGGTATAGATTTTGAGGGGGACCCCACGCCATTTTTTTTTATTTTGGCCGGGGTTCCCCTTAATATCCATACCAGACCTGAAGGGCCTGGTATGGAATTTAGGGGGACCCCCCACGTCATTTTTTTTTTGAAATTTTGGTTCGGGGTTCCCCTGTGGGGAATTCCCATGCCGTTTTTATCAATGAACTTTTATGTGTATTGTCGGACCGGCAATTCATTAATAGCCGCTAGTAGTTTTAAATGACTTTTTTTCCTTTGAAATTTCATTTTGCTGTCAGACTGTTCTAAACACAGGAAACATGCGCCCCTTTACACGCATACTATAGACACCCCCCAGCTATGACATTTAAAGGAATATTACACTTTTATTGTTTCACTTTAAGCATTATTAAAATCACTGCTCCCGAAAAAACAGCCGTTTTTAAAACTTTTTTTGCATTGATCCATGTCCCCTGGGGCAGGACCCAGGTGCCCAAACACTTTTATGACAATAACTTGCATATAAGCCTTTAAAATTAGCACTTTTGATTATTCATGTTTGTGTCCCATTGACTTTAAAGGTGTTTGCGTGTTCAAACAAATTTTTTGCCTGTTCGCAAGTTCTGGTGCGAACCGAACAGGGGGGTGTTCTGCTCATCCCTACCTTTGGACATCAACAATAGAAACGGATAGTAAGAGAGCCACCACTGAAGACCCCAAGGAGGCTTACCAGATGTTGGTGACTTGGAGAGGCGTATACCACCCAAGTCGCAAAGGCTTTTACACCAGCTAACTGGAGAGGTACATCTCTTTAGGCCACACTCATGGATCCTAGAACAGGACAGCAGCTCGGCACCAATGATCTCAAACAGCAGCATAAGGGTAACACTCCATTAGGGGGCTCCAAACTGGTATTAACATCCCATGCGAAAATAAATGAAAAACTTGCATAGCGTGATACCGTATAACAAATATTTATTAAAAAGGATTAAAAATAAACTCACATGGTAAAAGGTCATCAAAAGTGTAACAAGAACAGTAGCGGTATGAAGTGGGTCCATCCGACGTGTTTCTGCTAAAAAGCCATCATCTGGGGTGCGGACCCCACAAACATTACCGGTAATATAGTGCTAATGACCCCAATTTGGAAATTCCATGGCCCTGGAAGTGTAACTGTATTACATCACTTCCAGTATAGTATACCAAAGAAAAAGCAGATAATAACATCCCTTATAAATATTAACAACAATAAATAATAAAGTAGTATATAAAATAAATGAATACATTGAAAAGTAAAAAAATCCAGATAGCAGAGACGAAGCCGAGCCTTGTCTCCAAACACTATCGTGACGTCATTTTGTCTGCATTTGATGGGCACAGTGAGGCTGCATTTGATGGGGCACAGTGAGGCTGCATTTTCTGGAGCACAGTGAGGCTGCATTTGATGGGCATAGTGAGGCTGCATTTAATGGGGCACCATGAGGCTGCATTTGATGGGGCACAGTGAGGCTGCATTTGATGGGCACAGTGAGGCTGCATTTGATGGGCACAGTGAGGCTGCAGTTTATGGAGCACAGTGAGGCTGCATTTGATGGACACAGTGAGGATGCATTTGATGGGGCACAGTGAGGCTGCATTTGATGGGCACAGTGAGGCTGCGTTTGATGGGGCACAGTGAGGCTGCATTTTATGGGCACAGTGAGGCTGCATTTGATGGGGTGCAGTAAGGCTGCATTTGATGGGGCACAGTGAGGCTGCATTTAATGGGGCACAGTGAGGCTGCATTTGATGGGCACAGTGAGGCTGCATTTGATGGGGCACAGTGAGGCTGCATATGATGTCACAGTGGCTGCATATGATGGGCAGAGTGGCTGCACAGTGGCTGCATTCGATGCTGCACAGTGGCTGCATAAGATGGGCACGGTGGCTGCATAAGATGGGCACAGTGGCAGCATTTGATGGCACAGTGGGAGCATTTGATATGGCACAGTGGCTGCATTTGATGGGCACAGTGGCTGCGTTTAATGGGCACAGTGGCTGCATTTGATGGGCACAATGGCTGCATTTGATGGCACAGTGGCAGCAAGTGATGGGCACAGTGGCTGCATTTGATGGCACAGTGGCTGTCTTTGATGGTGCAGTGGTGGCAATTGAAGGGCACAGTAGCTGGGTTTGATGGCACACTAGCTGCGTTTGATGGCACACTGGCTGCGTTTGATGGTACAGTGGCAGGAATTGATGGGCACAGTGGCTGCGTTTTATGGCACAGTGGCTGCGATTGATGGTACAGTGAGGCTGCAATTGATGTTTTTTTTTCAGAATTTTTCAGTTTGCTTGCGCTCCCCCCAAAAAATTTTGAGCACCAGCCGCCACTGTCTGTGGGGTTGATTTACTAAAGGCAAATAGACTATGCACTTTGAAAAGTGCAGTTACACTCTTAAAGGGCAGTTGCTCCAGAGCTTAGTAAATGAGGTGAAGCAACACGTTGCAAAGAGTACCCAATCACGTGCAAGGTAGATTTAAAAAGTATACTTTTTTTGCTTGCACATGATTGGATGATAGAAGTCAGCAGAGCTTCTGCTTATTTACTAAGCTCTGAAGCAGCTGCTCTTACAGAGTGCAATTGCACTTTGCAAAGTGCACAATCTATTTGCCTTTAGTAAATCAACCCTTTTGTTTCTAGTTTGGTTTGAGTTTGTTAGCCACCTGTACATTTTATCTGCCTAATTTTATCTACTATTCCATTGAATATTTTCTTTTCCATAAGTTTATAATGCTGATGCCCAAGGGTTGTTAAATTACCCCTCAATAGAGAAGAGGAGTTATCATTACCACCATAAGCCAGATAGTGTGTTACTAGCTGGATCACAAATTGAAAAGTAGGGGGAAAAATTAAAACTATTGCAGCTACAACTAAGGAATAGAAAATCAATATCTCGTAGTCATTTAATACTGGATATATTGTATGTATATTAAAGATAACATATAGTGAAAGATTGGTGTAATCGCTAATATTGCATTTATATTGAACATTCATCCTATCTAGGCTAGTCCCTAGTGGAAAACTATGAAGGGGTTAGCAAACATTGACTAGCAAAATATTGTATTATGCTTTGATAGTTTTATTTATGCGCAGTTAAATAAAAACCTAATTCTATTACCTTCTAATGTAATTTTGTGGCTATTATGCCATAAACACTTGTATCATCCCTGTAATGTTTATATACCGTCACTTGTTTTTATGAACTGTGTAAAATTCCATTTGTTCCATTTGTATGAGCCCGGTTGAAACAATGCTTTGAAACTGAATGCAAAGATGTGTTCTCTATGAACTGCCTGGCTTATTGCATATTTAAATAATCATCTAATCCGTTTGTATATGCAAAATATTATGGCACTTTAACAAACGCAAAACAGATAAATGACTGATAAAGCTAATACAACCTTAGTATAATCATTTTTAAAGAGGATATTCACACGAGAAAAAGTGCTTTCTTATTTAATATATTATTAGCTCTGTTTGTTCTCAAAATTGAGATAACAATAAAGATATCTGAATTGTCTGCAGCATTTGCTGGTCTTGCTTTCAAATATAGGGCGGCATATATAGGGCATATATAGGGCGGAACAGTGGTGTAGTGGATAGCACTTTCACCTAGCAGTAACTGCCTGGAGTTTGCATGTTCTCCCTGTGCCTGCGTGGGTTTCCTCCCGGTACTCCAGTTTCCTCCCACACTCCAAAGACATGCTGGTAGGTTAATTGGATCCTGTCTAAATTGTCCCTAGTATGAATGTGAGTTAGGGACCTTAGATTGTAAGCTCCATGAGGGTAGGGACTGATGTGAATGTACAATGTATATGTAAAGTGCTGCGTAAATTGACGGTGTTATATAAGTAACTGAAATAAATATAGCTATACAAAAAAGTATCTGTCAATCCTGGCTCTTTCAGCAGCTTGGGTATCCCATCATTTTCTGAACATTTACCACAATTTTATTTTTTCTCAATGTGCTGTAGGCAAAAGTTCAACCCAGCCAATGTCATTATATGTAAGCAAATGTTTTATGCTGAACTTCTGGCAAACCGCTAAAAACACAGATGAAATATAATGCTTTACCTGCCTGAGGGTTGGCATTTCCGTCCAGCAACACCACAAAGACCTGGCATAGCCATGGCAGTGCAGAAGACCTGATTTTTGTCTGCTGTAGATCAGTAATGCCCCATACACACGGTCGGACATTGATCGGACATTCTGACAACAAAATCCTAGGATTTTTTCCGACGGATGTTGGCTCAAACTTGTCTTGCATACACACGGTCACACAAAGTTGTTGGAAAATCCGATCGTTCTAAACGTGGTGACGTAAAACACGTACGTCGGGACTATAAACGGGGCAGTGGCCAATAGCTTTCATCTCTTTATTTATTCTGAGCATGCGTGGCACTTTGTCCGTCGGATTTGTGTACACACGATCGGAATTTCCAATAATGGATTTTGTTGTCGGAAAATTTTATATCCTGCTCTCAAACTTTGTGTGTCGGAAAATCCGATGGAAAATGTCCGATGGAGCCCACACACAGTCGGAATTTCCGACAACACGCTCCGATCGGACATTTTCCATCGGAAAATCCGACCGTGTGTACGGGGCATAACACTTACATGTTTTGTCCATCCCCATCCCTCATTGAACAGGTTATAGGAAGAAGCAGCAGACAAATGAGCTATCTCTTTACCCTCTCCTTCAATCAGCATGCTCTTTATAGTGCAGTACAAATGATCAACTCCTTGTTGCACTTTTCTCTACTCTAGTCTGAGCTCTGCTGTACAAGGGCTACAAGAGGCTAATACTGTTGTGTGTCCTAGTTTGTGTTCTAACTGAAGTGGGGTGGGGACTGTGCAGGGAAGCTAACAGATCACTGTTCATAGTCTGTACTCTGTATGAACAGACAATCTGTCAGTTCTCCCCTCAGAGAACCGGAAACTGTGTGTTTACATACACAGTTCCGGGTTCTTCGTATGCCCCAAGCAATCGCGGGAGCCTGGAGGTGATCGAGACCACTGGGCACTCACATCGGCTCGGGGTGCGAGTGGGGGACGTGCACACTCACTGCCCCCTAGTGGCCACAGAGAGAAGCGACGTTACATAACGTTGTTTCGCCCAGCCGTGCCATTCTGCCGCAGTACAACTGCGGAGGCTGGTCGGCATGTGGTTAAGCTGATCCTAATGCTTCAATGCACTGTCAACAATTATGAGGTTCTGACCTTTCTCTGGTTTCACTGGCTTCACTGGCTGCATGCTTGTTCGAGAACCTTGTAGTGCCACCCCCGCAGGGGCTGCTCCTTAAATTACCTCAGCTCTGCCCAAGGCCTCAGCCCCACTTACACCACTAGTTACACCACTTCAGCTGATGTAGAATAATAATTTCTCAATACCTTAGGGTTATGACCTAGCCAGGGCAGAGGCTTTTGGAGGGGACTGACTGAATGCTAGCCTCTTGCCTACCGATCATGGGCCCTGGCATTTGGAGGAATGGTGCTCTTTGTGAGCTGTATGCCTGGTGACCCTTGAGGTGGTGTTACTTTGGATTCAGGTCCATGTCCCCCCAAGACACACAGACTCTGGGAACCCTGTATATGCCATATTAGAAATAGTGACTGATTCATACTGTTGGGACACATACTGTTAGATGCTAATGTCATCAACTCCAGCCACCTGTCTGTTGTCTTCTATAATGTAAATGAGTCTAGTCTGGCTTGCCACAGCTTTTAAGAGTATTTCACCCATTGTTGTTTGTGCTAATTACCCTTCAATTGTATGAAAGAGTTCTGTGTTGATGTTTATGATAATGTATAATCTACTGTGTGAAGCGCGGTGACAAGTCTGACCTGTAGTGAAATCCTGATTAATCATAACAATGCTCAGGAGGGCACGGAGTCACATCAGCTGCTTTAAGGGATTAGTTAATTAGCTCATGTTAATTCTGTTTCTGAATACAGTTCTATTGTCAGAGTAATATGAGCAGGAGGTAGGAACCTCCTCCTCTTTAACTGTATATAAAACTTGTATCTTGGTTCTAATAAAGGAGTCCATGTTCAGCAACTAAACAAGTATCGTCTTGTTTTGTGCTTGTGAGTGGTTGGAATATCTGATATCTATATTCAGGCTGGGAGAAAGCGGTATATGATGAAAGCACTCAAGCGGAGTGTGGGTCGTTTTGTTACATTGGTGGCAGCGGTGGGACGCTTCCTGCAGTCTGGGACATCCAAACTTACACCTGGATCCAAGGTCCGGATAGCAGGAGAGGATAGGAGAGGTACAGATACCAGCCGCCATGGAAGAGGAATTCAGAAGGAGGTTGCGAGAGATGCAAATACAGCACAGAGAACCAGTGTCAGAGCAGGTCCTGCTGGGATGGTTTGATTCTATCCGCTGTGAACTCTGGAAGGAAGCACTAGCCCGTGAGCAGAGACACCAGGGAAAAGTTCTCCCCTCCATCCAGGAAAGGTACTGGTCGCAGTATGGATTGCGGGTGTTGTTTTTAGGAGAAAAACCACACAAGTAGCAGACAGCTGAATTAAGCAGGCTGTTCTGGGCAGAAATGTGGCTGGATGAGAGCTACAGAGCCCTCCGGTGACATGTATCCCAAGCATGCCCTTGGATAGCGGATGACAGCCCAACGGAAGGCTTTGGCTACGGCGGCCTGGGACTGTTGTATGTGAAGCTGACAGAGGATCCTAACTTTGGGAATGATTTGGAGTGGCGGTTGGACGAAATCATGGATTTCAGAGAAGGGCTACTGAATGTCTCCGAAGTGCACTTGGAACGGGAAGATATAGATTTTCTGGCCATTCAGGAATGGGAGCTGGACATCGCCTACAGATGGCTGCTAGACTCAGCACCAGGGCTGGGCTCCCTTTGCCTGGGATTATCAGGAAATAACAATTGACAACTCTGAAATCCTGGCTGAAGAGTCGGCAATGTGGCAGAGTAACAGTGTGCTTTGCCAACCTGCCCCGCAGCTATGGAGGTGGAGGTCTTATGGCGGATGCAGCAAGTGTTGACTGAGGTTGATTATACTGTTTCTGCTTGGAATGATCTTGGATGGAGGAATGTGCCTGTCCAGCAGCATGCCAGAGAATCGGCAGTGGAAAATCTGGAGATTGCCATCCCCAAAGCTAAAGTGCTGACAACAGGGCAGAGCTCTGCTAACTTCTGCCCAGCACCAATAGCATCTTCTGGGTTCCACGGACAGGAGATGGTGAACCTCTATCCCCAGACACCAGTTGCAGAGACAGGGGATTTGATAGACTTTTCTGCTGAGGAAGAACAATCTGGTGAGCCCTCAGCAGAAGAGCTGGTATTAGGGCCAAACTTCACTGTGCTCTGCCCAGCACCAACAGCAGTATCTGTGGAGTTACAAGGAACTTCCCCAGCTGAAGCTCTGTCCACCGGACAGAGGGTCCAAGGCCTCTGCCCCACATCTGTGGCAGTTCCGGAGGCTCAGGGTGAGAAGGTGGTGGTCACTTCCCAGCAGCAGATCAGGATACAGGAGAAGGGGGAGAAGAGGAGTTCGTCGTCCCTCCCCAACAGTTGGCCAGGGTGGAGGAAGCAGTCTTTCCTCCACAGCAAAGATCTGTGTACCTAGGAGACAGTACCACAGACATGTCGTCCCAGGAGCCGGATGAGGGAATGGGAAAGGAAGCATCCGGCTCACCTCCCCAATGACAGCTACACAGTTTGGGAGTGGAGGAAGCCAGCCTTCTGCCCCGGTTAGCCAGAGCAGAGGATGTGGAGTTCCCAGCAGAAGTTCTGACAACAGGGCAGAGTGCTACCAACCTCTGCCCAGCTCCGGCAACAACTGTGGAGTTCCAGGGACCTGGTGCAGTCAGCCCCTCTCTCCAGCGACAAGCTGAGGTAGTAAAGCAGACTACTCCCAGCTGGCAACAGGGCAGAGCGCCGCTGGCCTCTGCCTAGCACCTAGAATGTCTCTACAGCTTCAGGAAGCTGGGGCGATCGGCCCTTCTGCCCAGCAGCAGACTGATCCCCGGAATGTTAAAAACCACCCAGCTGAAGCGCTGGCAGCCGGACAGAGAGTTAATGACCTCTGCCCCACACCTACTGAGGTCAACTATTCCCTGTAGCCAAGAAAGGAGATCATGCGGACTGACTATGTGAGTTTGTTTTGGATCAGAACAAAAGTCCGATATTATTATATCTACCCCTGATCAGATTGAGTATAAAGCATTCATGCTTCAAGTAAACTCATACTGAGAATGCTTAGTTCAGAGTAAAATTACTTTCTGTTTTACTTTCCTCTTTTTCAGACTTTTATACAATTTTGTTAAAGTGTAAGATACGTCAATAAGACTAGAGCATGCAAACCACAAATATAAAAATACATATAGTGACAAATAGGGATGACCTTCGAGTTCGAGTTGAATTCATGTTCGACTCGAACATCGGCTGTTCGCAAGTTCGCCGAACAGCGAACAATTTGGGGTGTTCGCAGCAAATTCGAATGCCGCGGAACACCCTTTAAAAGTCTATGGGAGAAATCAAAAGTGCTAATTTTAAAGGCTTATATGCATGGTATTGTCATAAAAAGTGTTTGGGGACCTGGGTCCTGTCCCAGGGGACATGTATCAATGCAAAAAAAAGTTTTAAAAAAGGCAGTTTTTTCGGGAGCAGTGATTTTAATAATGCTTAAAGTGAAACAATAAAAGTGTAATATCCCTTTAAATTTCGTAGCTGGGGGGTGTCTATAGTATGCCTGTAAAGGGGTGCATGTTTCCCGTGTTTAGAACAGTCTGACAGCAAAATGACATTTCAAAGGAAAAAAAGTCATTTAAAACTACTCGCGGCTATTAATACATTGCCGGTCCGACAATACACATAGAAGTTCATTGATAAAAACGGCATGGGAATTCCCCACAAGGGAACCCTGAACAAAAATTAAAAAAAAAAATGACGTGGGGGTCCCCCTAAATTCCATACCAGGCCCTTCAGGTCTGGTATGGGTATTAAGGGGGACCCCGGCCAAAATTAAAAAAAAAATGATGTGGGGGTCCCCCTAAATTCCATACCAGGCTCTTCAGGTCTGGTATGGATATTAAGGGGAACCCCGCGCCAAAATAAAAAAAAAAACAGCGTGGGTCCCCCCAAAAATCCATACAAGACCCTTATCCGAGCACGCAACCTGGCAGGCCGCAGGAAAAGAGGGTGGGAGAGAGCGCCCCCCCTCCTAAACCATACCAAACCACATGCCCTCAACATTGGGAGGGTGCGTTGAGGTAGTCCCCCAAAACACCTTGTCCCCATGTTGATGAGGACAAGGGCCTCATCCCCACAACCCTGGCCGGTGGTTGTGGGGGTCTGTGGGTGGGGGGGCTTATCGGAATCTGGAAGCCCCCTTTAACAAGGGGACCCGCAGATCCTGGCCCTCCCCCCTGTGTGAAATGGTAAGGGGGTACAAAAGTACCCCTACCATTTCACTAAAGTTTTTGACAATTCCTTTATTTAAATGCTTCTTCTTTCTTCTTTCTTCCTTCATCTTCTCCTTCTGGTTCTTCTGGTTCTTCTAGCTTTTCCTCCGGTGTTCTCGTCCAGCATCTCCTCCACGGCGTCTTCTTCCCTTCTTCTCCTCGGGCCGCTCCGCATCCATGGCATGGAGGGAGGCTCGCGCTCTTCTCTTCATCTTCTTCTCTTCTTCATCTTCTCCTCTTCTTCATCTTCTTCTCCGGGTTGCTCCGCATCCATGCTGGCATGGATGGAGGCTCCCGCTGTGTGACGCTTCTCCTCTTCTGACGGTTCTTAAATAACGGGGAATGCCACAGGGGAGTGGCCCCGCCCCCCCCCCGTTATTTGGGAACCATCAGAAGAGGAGAAGCGTCACACAGCGGGAGCCTCCCTCCATGCCATCATGGATGCGGAGCGGTCCGGAGAAGAAGATGAAGAAGAGAAGAAGATGAAGAAGAGAAGAAGATGAAGAGAAGAGCAGGAGCCTCCCTCCATGCCATGGATGCAGAGCGGCCCGAGGAGAAGAAGGGAAGAAGATGCTGCGGAGGAGATGCTGGACGAGAACACCGGAGGAAGAACCAGAAGAGCCAGAAGAACCAGAAGAAGAAGAAGTTGGAGGAAGAAACCGAAGGAAGATAGAAGAAAGAAGAAGCATTTAAATAAAGGAATTGTCAAAAACTGTCTCTTGTCATTTTTAACATTTTTGACAGTTTTTTAGTGAAATGGTAGGGGTACAAAATACCCCCTTACCATTTCACACAGGGGGAGGGCCGGGATCTGTGGGTCCCCTTGTTAAAGGGGGCTTCCAGATTACGATAAGCCCCCCGCCCGCAGACCCCCACAACCACCGGCCAGGGTTGTGGGATGAGGCCCTTGTCCTCATCAACATGGGGACAAGGTGTTTTGGGGGCTACCCCAAAGCACCCTCCCAATGTTGAGGGCATGTGGCCTGGTACGGTTCAGGAGGGGGGGCACTCTCTCGTCCCCCCCTCTTTTCCTGCGGCCTGCCAGGTTGCGTGCTCAGATAAGGGTCTGGTATGGATTGTTAAGGGGACCCCACGCCGTTTTTGTTTTAATTTTGGCGCGGGGTTCCCCTTAATAACCATACCAGACCCTTCAGGTCTGGTATGGATTTTTGGGGGGACCCCACGCTGTTTTTTTTTTTTAATTTTGGCGCGGGGTTCCCCTTAATATCCATACCAGACCTGAAGGGCCTGGTATGGAATTTAGGGGGACCCCCACATCATTTTTTTTTTTAATTTTGGTTCGGGGTTACCCTGTGGGGAATTCCCATGCCATTTTTATCAATGAACTTCTATGTGTATTGTCGGACCGGCAATGCATTAGTAGCCGCGAGTAGTTTTAAATTACTTTTTTTCCTTTGAAATGTCATTTTGCTGTCAAACTGTGCACCCCCCAGCTACGAAATTTAAAGGGATTTTACACTTTTATTGTTTCACTTTAAGCATTATTAAAATCACTGCTCCCGAAAAAACGGCCATTTTTAAAACTTTTTTTTGCATTAATCCATGTCCCCTGGGGCAGGACCCAGGTCCCCAAACACTTTTTATGACAATAACTTGCATATAAGCCTTTAAAATTAGCACTTTTGATTATTCATGTTCGTGTCCCATAGACTTTAACAGTGTTCGCGTGTTCGAACAAATATTTTTCCTGTTCGCATATTCTGGTGCGAACCGAACAGGGGGGTTTTCGGCTCATCCCTAGTGACAAAGTATGTGACAAAGTTTTGGCTTTTAGCTGGGACATCCACAAGAAAGTGGCCATGTTCTTACTTCTTTTTTAAACTGGTGTTATGTTGTTATATTTTGAATGTATTATCAGAAGCAGGCACAAACTTATGTTAACTGTTGCAGTCAGTCCAGTTCCTAAGCAAGGGAAGGGTGAGCTTTGCAAAATATCTGAATATGTCTTAAGGCTGATAAACTGATAAACTGAAGCTGATATGTCAGGCATATAAAACATGTACTCATATATACATTGGAATAGACGTTTCATGATTCCCTTAATCACATCCATTACAGTTTCCCCCCTTGAAACTGTCTATTTCAAACTGTCCCTTATACTAAAAGTCCTACTCCCCTGGCCCATTCTCCTCTGAAACTCTTTTGGGCTGTATATAGAGAAGAGCAGTGACTAATTCACTACCCCCTCGATAAAGCTTGGAGAGGGGCAATCAGGTGCTGTCTGTCCCTGTAATCCAATGGTGTTGCATCTCGGGGGAAAGTGACTGTAACGGAGCGTAACACATAATTATCATCAAGTCTCACATAATCTTCATCATCATCATCTGGTATTTCCTGGTTCACAAACATGGGATTAGATTGGTCAATAGCTTTTTCTACACACGTCTTAATGCAGAGAAGAACACAGCAGACCATAAAGCTAGGGTCGCTAGAATTATCAGAATGGCTATTCCAATCTGTGTTAAAATTCCCTGCCATCCCCCTTGATCCAGGTGAAGTACTGATCCCAGGGGTTGGAGAGCCCTGAATTCTTCTTTAATTCTTTGGACAAATCCTCAAGTTTCTGGATGGCTAAAGCCACTTTAACATTTGGGCCTGTGTTATCTGGGATATAAGTACAGCATGTACTTGTTTCAGGTAACATCTTACACACACACCCTTTTCAGCTAGGACCATATCTAAGGCCATACAGTTTTGGAAGGTCATATGTGAAGTGGCTTCTAGTTGTTCAGCTAAACCTCGGAGTGCATCTCTGGTGTATTTAACAAACCTTTGTTGGTTGTGGTAGATGTAATTTAAACAGTCTACATTCTTGTTTACAGTGATGATGGGGATCAGGGACTCAAACCATGCTGCTACTTGGTCTCTTGCTTTGAACTCATCTGGGACCCCTCTAGGGACCCCTATGGCATCTATGTATACATGAGGGTCAAAGCTTCCTGCTGGGGCACTCCTATGCCTCCCGTTAGGCCTGGGTGTGTTGTTTGTATTTGGCTTTGGGATCTCCAAGAGAATATGTAGAGGCATTATGGCCTTGGCCAGTGCACATTCTCCTGTCCACTGTCCTGTCAATCTGCTTCTAATTTTCATGGCTCCGCAGATCCAGTACACGTCTCCCAAAGACTGGACTTGATTTTGCACCAGATCCACAGACACCTCACTATAAGATCCACAGTAACCCTTAATTAAATTCCCAAGAGATTTCCCCACTCCCTGATACCATTCATAGCATGTGTAATTGCCAGGATATATGGTGATACCTTCACCTGGCTTGGGGGTCTTGGTGACTATGGGATATTCCTTCTTCCAATGTTCACACAGGGAGTGGTCAGTGGTTGTGTTGGTAAATAGGCTGAGAAAACATGTCTCATGTTTGGGGGATATGTTCAGGGGTACCGTTCCCAAGTGTGGTCTAGCCCCCCCACACACATAGCAATTGGCCTTATTGTGTTTCCTTGCATTGTACCACATCCACTCGAGCCACAAGTTGACATCTGAGAACCCGGTTTCTGCAGCCATAGTATCCTCAAAGGTAGGGTCTGCTATGGCTACCATATCCTTTAATGTCTGTATAGGGGGCCTCAGGGGGTTTGAGCTAGATGTGGATTGGGGAACTCCCCACTCTGGGTTATTGAACATATCTTTCAGTTGGAAAGGCTTTCTAAAACTGGGATATCCACTTCCCCACCATAGGCCCAGAACATAGGTCCCGCTGTCTTCTGGGCTAGGATTCTCAATGGTCAACCTGAACTCTTTGGTGTAATACTGATCTGTGTGCTTGTTGATTGTCATTCTAAGAGTGACTTCCCGTTTTTGTCTTTTCTATTTTGGGCATTTTCAGGTTTGTAGCCCCAGTTTGTACCCCCAGTGTTCCAACCCACTGCTCCAGAGGAATCACAGTTTTTACCCCAATAGGAATCAGTAATGCATACATACACAGTCATGGGCCTTACTACTTCATCCCAGGACCGGATCTTGTACATAGTATATGAAATTATCTGTTCATAAGGGGATATAAAAGTGGCAACATGTGTATTGGATGAGTTATACCAGAATTGAGTTATACCATCTTTTTGTTTGATGGCTACCTCTTGTGCTTGAGCAATGATTATAATGAAAAGGATATACGGAATCATGGTTTGGTCCCCTCGGCCTCTTCCTCAGGTACAGGGACTTTCTTGCAGTGAGAGGTGTGTATCCACGTGTTCTTCCTGGCCACCTTGACTTATGTGGCAGTTGTTAGGATAACCTAGAAAGGACCATCATATCTGGGTTCAAGAGTGTGCTTTCTCACAAACTTCTTTACCAGAACCCTATTGCCGGGAACCAGTTTGTGCGTTCCTGTATCTAACTCAGGATCTGGAATGGAAGAAAACACTTGCGAATGGATATGGGTTAATTCTCGAGATAAAGCAGTCACATAATCAGTCAATACATCAGATTGGAGCTGCAATTGCTGTGGGAAGTAACAACCCAGTTTGGGGGCTGAACCAAACAATATCTCATAGGGTGATAGACCATGCTTTCCCCTTGGAGTGTACCTAACACTGAATAAAGCAATGGATAGGCTATCTGGCCAACTCATTCCCGTTTCCTAAGATATTTTTAGCATTCTAGATTTTATTGTGCCATTCAATCTCTCCACCTTCCCACTGCTCTGAGGATGGTATGGGGTGTGGAAAGCTAGTGTGATCCCCAAAGTTGCCCATATTTCCTTGGTTACTGAGGCCGTGAAAGCCGGCCCCTGATCACTCTCTATGACCTCTGGGACACCATATCTGCACACTATTTCTGTTAGAAGTTTTTTAGCCGTGGTCTTTGCCGTCATGTTGGTAATGGGATAGCCCTCTGGCCATGCGGAGAACATGTCAATGACAATCAATGCATATTCATATCGGCCACTCTTCGGCATCTGGATGTGGTCGATCTGTACCCTTTGGAAGGGGTACTGGGCTTTTGCTAGATGCTTCAAAGGTACCTTCTCTGTTCTTCCAGGATTGCACTTAGCACAGATGGTGCACGACTTGCAGAAGTTGTTGGTGAGTGGAGTGATCCCCGGAGCCAAGTTGTATTTGTTCATCAGGGCGTTCATCAAGGTTTTTGACAGATGAGAGGCACCGTGGGCCCACTGTACCACTGCAGGAAACATTGATTGTGGCAGATACGGTCTCTTGTTTCATTCCATGATTCCTTTAACTTCTGTGGCTCCTTTTTTGATCCACACTTCTTTTTCTTCTTTGTCTGCCTCTTGTTGCTCCTTGAGGTGATTCCTGTTTACAGGAGGGTTTTGTAGAATCATGGTGGTTTGTACAGTCTCTTCAGGGGTGTCTATTGGGTGATCCAGGATAGGTGCACTCTGCTGACCACTTCTCGCGTCCCATCTGCAGCTTGTTTCGCAGCGGTATCTGCCAGGTGATTGCCTCGTGCTTCTTGGGAAACCAGCTTGCCATGCGCCTTTACCTTAAGTATAGCCACTTGTGCTGGGAGGAGTAGGGCATCCATTAAGTCCTTGATAGCTGCACTGTGTTTTACAGGTGTTCCTGCTGCTGTCAGGAACCCTCTGGTTTTCCAGATGTTCCCAAAATTGCAGGACACCAAGGGCATATCTTGAGTCTGTATAAATGTTGGCTCTTTTTCCTTCTGCCAACTTGCATGCCATGGTTAGGGCATGGAGTTCTGCTTCCTGGGCAGACATGGAGGAAAGTAATGCTGAAGCCTGAAGAACTGTATCTTCGGTGGTGACTGCGTATCCTGTGTGGTACCGTCCAGTGCTGTCTGCATACCTTAAACCATACATAAAAGTTGTCAAGTCAGGATTCTCAAGGGCTGTTTCACTGAGTGTCGGTGGGTGTGATGTTTCCATCTTCATCACTTCGAAGCAGTCATGAGCGGTGAGATGAGGATCATTCTCCAAAGAGGTTCCCCCTCGAGAAGAGGAAGCAGAGTGGATGGGTTAAAGGTATTACATCGGAGGATGGTGATGTTATCAGTTAGAAGCAAGGCACACTGGAGTCTGAAGTGCCTCTGCGAGGACAGGTGTTTGTTTAGTATGGCAGTTATGTCATGAGGGGCAAGGAGGATCAAAGGATGGCCCAATAATGAGATCAGCTGTCTTGTCCAAGAGGGCTTGGGCTGCAAAGACGGCTCTGAGGCAGGAGGGTCCCCCCGGCCACTGAGTGCAGTTGACAGGAATAATAACCAATGGGTCTGAGCCTGTTGCCATGGGCCTGAGCCAAAACTCCTGTGGCATATCCTTGTCTCTCTGAGACAAACAGTTTGAAAGTCTTTTCATAGTCTGGGAGGCCCAAAGCAGGGGCTGTTGAGAGGATCTCCTTCAGAACTTCAAAATAGCTTCTGGAGAAAGCAGGAAAGGGTCAGATTTCACGCCATATAGAGGGTTTGCATCAAGAGGGAGGTTTCTGGTATCCAAGAACGGCAGTAGGAGATTAATCCTAGAAAGGCATGAAGGGGCTATTGATCTTGAGGCAAAGGGGTGGCCTTGATTGCAGCAACTCTTTCTTCAGTGAGATGTCGGGTGCCTTGGGAGATGCAGTGGCCTAGAAAAATCACCTTCTCTCTGCGCCACTGGACTTTTTGCCTTGCATCCTTGCTCAGCCAGGTAGTGGAGGAGGCTTTCAGAGAAGATTGAGGCATCACCAAGGGTGTCTACACAAAGCAGGAGGTCATCTACATACTGAAGGAGTACAATGTCTGGATGTAACTTCATCCAGGTGTCCAGAATGAGGGCCATTGCCTTGGCGAATTGGGAGTTCTGGGCACCTTGCGGCATAACAGTCCAGGTGTAGCTCCGCCCCTCGTGGGTGAAGGCAAATAGGTACTGGCAACAGGGGTCAAGGGGGATACTAAAGAAAGCGTTCACTAGGTCCACCACTGTAAAGTACTTTGCTGTGGGTGGTATACCTGCCAGCAAGGTGTGGGTGTTGGCAATGATGGGCGTTTCCAGTACAGTTGCTTCATTCACTGCCCTGAGGTCCTGTACCAGTCTATATTTCTCTGGTTCTCCTTTTGCAGTTTGTTTCCTCACTGGAAACAGTGGTGTATTACATGGGGATGTGCAAGGTACCAGAGCTCCATTTGACAAAAGGACCTTGACTTGCTTTGAAATGGATGCAAATTGAGCGGGCTTCAAGGGGTATTGTGGTTTTCTGGGCAAGGGGGCTCCAGGTTTCAGTTGCACCATGATTGGTGGCACCTTCAGGTGTCCTATATCCCTAGGCCCTGTAGACCACAGGCATGTGGGGACTCGGTCCAAGACTTCCTTTGGGATTTCAGCCTCACTTTGTGCATTCAGGGATAATAGAAGGGGGACGGAACATAGTGCTGAGGCATCGTCATTGTCTATAGCTAGTGGTGAAGTGACCAGAACACCACCATCAGGTTGGAAGGGAATAGAAGCCTGAAGTCTGGACAAGATATCAGCACGTAACAGATTTAAAGGACATGTGGACAAGACCACAAATCTTGCTAGTAGCTCAGGAAAATTGCCAACTTGTAGAGGGCTGGTAAGGTGTTCTTCCTGGACGTTCCATAAACCCCCACGCATGGTATATCAATGTTTGATAGGAATGAGGTATCAGGTAGCTCTTCTGCCCTGATTACAGGCCTGGCCGCACCTGTGTCACATAAAAAAATGGTGGGACGGCCCTCGATGGGGAGGGTTATTTTTGCAAGAGGGCCTCCTGAGTCTCCAGAGGATACCATGGCAGGTGACACAAGCTTGCCTGATTCCTAGCTGAGAAGGTCCATGTGATCTTCAGAAGGGTGGGGTGATGGGCAAGGTGGGGTGTCATGTCCCTGGTACTGAGCGCTTTCATGTGGACCACGGTTGGGGGTGGGTTTGGTGGTGTGAGGGTCCAGGGGGAACCCATTCAAGGGGGGATTTAGGGACAGTACTGGGGAGTGGCTGCTGGATTTGTGTATTGGATTGTGAGGGGCGTAAGAGGGACTGTATATGTGTGTCACTATCAAATAGGTGGTCAAGGAGTGGGTTGTTGGACGGTGGCGCGAAGGAATCCATTGGCCCTCCAGCTGATGAGTCATACAGGGGAATGGATCCAATGCGGGGTGTGCCTTGAAATGTAATATATATACCTTGCTACACCTATGTTCTGTCTTGATGACAGGGATATTTATGTGTCTTATCAGGATTTCAGACGGGTCATGAGGCTGTCCTGGACTCAGGGGGTCCGACAATCCCTCTAGCCGTCACCTGGTACTGGTTCAGACCATATCACAGTCTCAAGTTAACAAGGACAAGACAGATAGAGAGTGAGAGAGAGAGAGGGATAGAGAGAGAAAGAGAGAGAGATAGAGTAAGAGAGAGAGAGAGAGAAAGGTAGAGGAGCCGAGTAATATGTGACCACTTTTTACTTTCAACAAGACATTTAACAAACAGATAAGGAGTAGGGATGAGCCGAACACCCCCCTTTTCGGTTCGCACCAGAACATGCGAACAGGCAAAAAATTTGTTTGAACACGCAAACACCGTTAAAGTCTATGGGACACAAACATGAATAATCAAAAGTGCTAATTTTAAAGTTATTAAGTTATATATGCAAGTTATTGTCATAAAAAGTGTTTGGGGGCCTGGGTCCTGCTCCAGGGGACATGGATCATTGCAAAAAAAGTTTTAAAAATGGCCGTTTTTCAGGAGCAGTGATTTTAATAATGCTTTAAGTGGAACAATAAAAGTGTAATATTCCTAAAAATGTCATACCTGGGGGGTGTCTATAGTATGCCTGTAAAGGGGCGCATGTTTCCTATGTTTAGAACAGTCTGACAGCAAAATGACATTTCAAAGGAAAAAAAGTCATTTAAAACTACTCGCGGCTATTAATGGTCTGACAATACACATACAAGTTAATTGAAACGGCATGGGAATTCCCCACAGGGGAAGCCCGAACCACAATTTTAAAAAAAAATTACGTGGGGGTCCCCCTGAATTCCATACCAGGCCCTTCATCTCTGTGGCGTGTAGTAGACACGATGCATAAACTTAGTTTGCATTAATTTATCTCTAGAAGAAATGACTAACTTAGATCCATCTTCAAAGCACTCCTCCCAAATCTCCCTATCCAGGCTGGGAATGTCAGCCTGCCACTTGACCCATAGGGTATTCATTTTAGGGGAATCACTTTCTAATAAGGCAAGATATAGAGTAGAAAGGGTCTTCTTGAGAGTCTCCTGTGCCAGAATTCCCTCAATGGGATCCGTTTTTAAGCTTATAGGGTAAGGGAATTGGGCCCTAGCTGTGTGTCTCAGCTGATGATATCTAAATAACATCCTCTCAGGGAGTCCATATTTCCTTGCTAGAGCCTGAAATGATAGCAGTGTTCCTGAGTGGATAACATCTTGGAGGACCTTAATCCCAAATCGGGCCCATAACTGCGGGTCTGGTATTGTCCTGAAATGGGGGAGTGAAGGGTTACCCCATAGTGGAGAAAAGGGGGAGTACTGGCGAGGACACAGGAATCTCTTCCTGGCCATTGTCCATACTTTGAGGGTTACTTTGGTAGGGCCTGGAAGTAAGGGTTATGCTGAGGGACCTCTATACACTACATTACCCAGCTCTGTGAGGGAGCCTAAAATAGCAGCTTCCAAACATGTAGCTGCATTTGATCTGGACTGTTCAAACCACCACCTCACAGTGACTAGCGCTGCAGCCCAATAGTAAACCAATAGGTTAGGTAGTGCAAGACCCCCACTATGAACTGGAAGCTGTAGAGTCGATCTAGCTAATCTGGGAGAGGACCCTTTCCACAAAAATGAACCAATGCACACATCTAATTCTTTAAAAAGGGAGCCAGGGAGCCACACTGGGCAATTGCAAAATACATAATTGAATCTGGGTAGATATAGCATTTTTAATATATTAATGCGTCCTAGCAGATTGAGTAGTAAATCCTTCCATTTAGAGCAATGCTCTTTTAGCCTTGTGATAATGGGGTGTATATTAAGGCGACAAAAGGCCTGGAGATCCTTGATTACCACAATCCCCAAATATTTAAACTCCTCTACCCACAATAATGGAGTTGATGGCACTACTGCCCGGGCCTGAGAGTCTATTGGGAAAATAACCGACTTGGACCAATTGATTTTGATCCCCGAGAACCTCCCAAACCTATCAAAGATCCTCAGTGCTGCTTGCAATGAGGCCTCGGCATCGTGCAGATACAGCAATGCGTCATCCGCATATAAGGAAATTTTCTCCTCCAGAGGGCCAACCCTGAGTCCCCACACATCGCACGAGTTCCGTATCAGGATAGCCGGTGGTTCGAGAGCCAGTGCAAATAAGCTGGGCGACAGGGGGCAACCCTGCCTAGTGCCCCTCTGGAGGAGAAAATAATCCGATAGGGTGTCATTTATGTGGATCCTCGCCCTAGGGGATTTATAAAGTGAGCCTATCCAATGAAGAAACTTAGGGCCGAACCCCAACCGCTTCATTATCTCCCATAGATATCCCCATTCCACGAAGTCAAAGGCTTTCTCCGCATCTAGGGAGGCTATGACTCTAGTTCCTGCGTTATCATGGTCCGTGTCAAGGTTAAGAAAAAGTCTGCGTATATTGATATCGGTACCTTTCCCGGGCATGAACCCCATCTGGTCCTGATGAACCAGGTCTTCAATCACTGTAGCCAATCTAAGAGCCAGGATTTTAGCCAGTAACTTGGCATCTGCATTTATAAGGGATATGGGCCTGTAAGAGGCACAATCTTCAGGGTCCTTACCGGGTTTGGGCACCAACACCACCACCGCCTCAGACATAGAGTCAGGGAGTGAGCCAAGGGTATGGAACTGCGAAAGGAGAGAGACCAGTCTGGGAGCCAACAGCTCCTGGTGCTGTGAGTAAAACTCTATGGGTATACCATCTGGACCTGGGGCCTTCCCCGCCTGCATGCAACCCATGGCCGTCTGAATCTCCTCCAATGTTATGTCTGCATCCAGAGCTTTGCGTTGGTCTGATTCAAGTGCAGGCAATGGAATGAGGTCCAGGTATTCAGACAGGTCATTGGCTGCATAATTCACCCTAGAGGAGTACAGTTCTTGGTAGAATTTAAAAAACCTATCACTAATTGTCGCAGGGGTAGTTAGTAGGGTACCGTCCATGTCCTAGATCCTACCTACATGAGTCGTTGCATATTGCCCTTTGGCCAACCAGGCTAAAAGCCTGCCATTTTTGTCCCCGTACTCAAACACCCTCTGGGTGCAAGCCAACATAGACTTCTTTGTGAGGTCCACTCTTAACAGCGACAGTTCCCTAATGGTGTATTGCCATGAGATGTAGTTATCTGAAGTCGGGGCACTAACGTATAATTGCTCTTTCTCCCGAGCCTGTCCTTCCAGTTGCTCAAGAGACTGCGCAGATACCCTTTTCCTATGTGCAATTTTCCCAATATATTAGCCTCTCAACCAGGCCTTAAATGCGTCCCAAGTCATAAGCGGGCCAGAGGAATCCGCATTACTCATCCAGAAATTGCATAATGCCTCGGGCATCTCCTCTTGGATCTCTGTGTCCATAATCCAGTATTTGGATAATCTCCACAGCCTCGAACCCCCAGGTGGAACTGCCTGGACCGTAACTAGCAATGGAGCATGATCTGAAATGCCGCGGGAGAGAATCTCAGTGGACACTGTCTCCCGCAGCAGGTCAGACGAGGCGAAAGCCATATCGATTCGGGACAGTGTCCGAAAGGTATTGGATAAGCAGGTGAACTGAGCGTCCAAGGGGTGGAAATGACGCCAGAGATCCGTCAAATGAAATGAGGATGCCCACTGCAACAGACTAGTATTAGTGGAAGGAGAGGGCCGAAGCCTGTCCAATTTATTGGACATGATCAAATTAAAGTCTCCCACGATGAGCACCCTACTGACATCATATTGTATAACTGTTTGCATCAGAGTGTGAAGAAGGGTAATGTCTGGAGGAGGAGGCAAGTATATACCTACAATTATATATGGAGAACCAGCAATCAATGCATGCATCAGAATATATCTGCCCCCAGGATCAGTTTTAACTGCCACTAGCTGGAAAGGGAGGGATCTATGCACCAGAATACTCACCCCTCTGGCGTAGTTAGAATAGGAGGCATGCTAATGGGCAGAGACCCAGGCTCTCTTTAACCCCAGTATCCTAGTACCTATTAAGTGGGTCTCCTGCAAGATGCAGATTTTGGGGTTATGCTGCTGTATGTATTTAAAAACCAAAGACCTCTTTATTTCTGAGTTGAGACCCCTAACATTCCAGGACAACACTGTAAAATTAGCCATACTTCCTACACGAGCATAAATGAAGAATATCGCAATACAGAAATGTGCCGGTCACCTCCGGAGATGCGCAGCCCCCCGCCCCCATCTGCTCTCCAGAGCCCGCCAAACTGCTGAGGCACGGCGGCTGCACATCTCTGGACGGCCACCTGTTATACAGGGCAATGAAAACACATAGACCAACCATGTATGTCTGCAACCTTATAAGGAACAAAATAACCACCTTACAGATGGCAACGGCCATCCAACTCCCCCCCCACCCCGTGCACCCTCAAACATCAAGGGGCACATGATCCCAAACCAACTTAGAACAAGTCCAAAAATATAACTTTTGGTATCGGGAAATGTGGGCCCGATTTAGGACATTAAAAAGTTAGTACTTTACAGCCGCCAAGATAAATGAGGAATCGAAGAAAAAAAGGGGGAAAACCGTCAAAAAAAAAAAAAAAAAGAGGGGAATGTTTTCTTTCCTTCTCTGGAGTGAGTTGTTGGAGAGTTAAAGAAGGAGGTTAGGTTTATGAAAACAGCCATAATAGGTGCCATATCAGCAATTGAGTTATGATAAGGCATACGCGCCCAACATTGGGACTTTGTCACAGGGTACAGGTCAGGAAGGGGCACAGTTATCATCAGGATAAACTTAGGAAAATCAGGTCTGGGCCCAGCTATATCCAAGGCACTCAGGAGCCATAATCCGGGTTCAGTCAGTACAGGACAGCGTTTTAACCTCCACAGTGCTGAGCCCCTAACCATGGTCTTAGCAGTTCCAATCAAAGAAAAACAAAAATAAGATAAAAAGTAAAAGGAAGGCTTAGGGCAGGATACAGAGGATCTTTAGGGAGGCAGTGTCTCCAGCCAGGTGCCAGCTTCTTTAGGATTAGTGAAGATCCTTACCGTCTCTCCATCGACCACACGCAGCTTGGCAGGGAATAGGATACTGTATCGAATCCCCTTGGCACAAAGAGTCGCTTTCACAGTATCGAAGGACCGACGCTGTCTCTGTGTCTCCATCGTGTAGTCGGGGAACAGCGTAAGCTTCAAGTTGCGGTAGGGGATATCGCCTGCTGGGCGGGCCGCTCTCAGGAGCTCATCCCTGTCTCTGAAATGTAGTAATTGGAGGATTAGCGTACGGGGGGGCTCTTTCTGGCCCCAGCCTCAGCGGGACTCGGTGAGCCGTCTCCACTGTAAAGTAGGATGATAGGTGTGCTGCAGGAAGGACCGATCGTAATAGGTCCTCAGTGAAGACAGTGGGATTGCGCCCCTCAACCCCTTCTGGAAGCCCGACAATGCGAAGGTTGTTCCTCCTGCTCCGATTTTCAGCATCCTCTGCCCGATATTCCAAGGCCTTCACCTTCATCTGCAGTGCTCTAATGGAGGCCTCATGAACAGATACAGTGTCCTCCGTGTCACCAACCTGCTGCTCCATCACTGTTATCCTGGATCGGATTTTATCCAGATCTTGCCGCAGCAGTCCCATGTCCATCTGCACAGCCTCAATCTTGGACGTGAGCGCTGTTTGGCACATAGTGATAGTGACCATTACCTCAGGTATGCCTGGTGGAGCTGCTTCCTCATGGTCAGTCTGCGACGCCATATTGTTAAGGAGCGCTGGTGCAGGCCACTGATCCGGAGATAAAGTCACTCCAACCTCAATGTCGGGGTGAAATCTAATCTTCTTGCCCGTTTCGGACCTCCAGAGGTTCTGGAAGGCATGCAAAGTCTGTCAGACCGGTTAAAGTGTGATTTAACCCAAAAACCGATGATAGAACGGATTCCTCTCCAGCAGAGCTCAGAAGGCACATCTGCTCAGTTCACCATCCCGGCCACGCCCCCGTTATTTTATTCTTAGGTTAGAAATAAATCCAAAGTGGTGAAATAATGTCATAAGATTTGGGATCAAGGCATGTGGTTGGGTTATGAAAACTAAAAAATAACATAGGCTGCTAGCTTGTACTCTTTTCCAGCAATTTTGAAACCCTTAACCACTTACCAACCAGGCTATAACTGAAAGACGGCTACAGAATGGTCGTCCAGTTCTGGGAGGGTGCTCTCTGTGACAGCTGCATCCCAAGGACACAGCTGATCACAAATCAGAGTAAAGTTCCACACAATGGCCACTTATCATGTGATAAGCTGTGTCTGTGGGAGGAATGTGTGCCAATCAGTGCCCATCAGCGCATCCTATCAGTGGCTATTGGTGCAGCCTATCAGTGACCATCAGTGCTGCAAGTGGTTAATAGAGTCATAGGAGCTGATCATTCTAATGAAGGGTCCTTAAGTGAAAATAAATAATTGGGGGGAGAGGGGACATCCCTGAAGTGGGCCATTGTAAATATTGACTGATTCAGAGAGAGTGTTTGTTATTTTAATTTTCACTTTTGGATTGTGGTGTAAGGTTGATATACAAGACATCATCTTTGGATGGAGACAAACGTGTTCACAAGTTGTAAAATATAGTCCCAAGCCACCCTATCAAAGGCCTTCTCCACATCAGCTGAGAGGGGAAGGCACTTGACCTTATCTGAGCGAGATCCAGTGGTGGCCCGTGCACTGTGGGCGCACGGGCGCCGCCCCCCCCACTCATGCGCCCGGACCATTTCAGGACGCCGGACGCATGGATTCCTAAGGCGGGGCAGGAGGGGGTGGTACTTTTTGAAGCACCTGATTAGAGCCAGAGGCTCTAATAGGCTTCAAGATAGGGTGGGCTCGGAGCGCAGAGAGTGCGCCCTGATCCCATCCAATTGTGTGACGATAGTGAATACATTTTTGCTATTTTCACACTAACCTTCCTCCCCACCAATCAGGAGGCAGGGCGTCAAACCTGTTTCCTGATTGGCCAAAGCGCCAGGCCACCCTATTGGATGCTTGGCGCTTAGGAAGAGGAGCAGAGGAGACACACGCTGGAGATGAGGTCGCTGCCTGCTGGTGCACTGAGAGGAGCTGCTGCCTGGTAGTAAGTGCCAAGGGGTTGGGGGGTGCTGTCAGAGCCACGAGCCCCATGAGTGGGGGGTGGTGGGCACAGTGGCTGCATATAATGGGTACAAGTGGCTGCATATACTGGGTACAAGTGGCTGCATATACTGGGCACAAGTGGCTGCATTTGATGGGCACAAGTGGCTGCATATGATGGGCAAAAGTGGCTGCATTTGATGGGCACAGTGGCTGCGTTTGATGGGCACAATGGCTGCATATGATGGGCACAAGTGGCTGCATATGATGGGCACAAGTGGCTGCATTTGATGGGCACAAGTGACTGCATTTGATGGGCACAAGTGGCTGCATATGATGGGCACAAGTGGCTGCATATGATGGACACAAGTGGCTGCATTTGACGGGCACAAATGGCTGCATTCGATGGGCACAAGTGGCTGCATATGATGGGCACAAGTGGCTCCATTTAATGGGCACAGTGGCTGCGTTTGATGGGCACAAGTGGTCAGGGCAGCCAGCTTCACGCCTGGGCCCCCCAGGGCCTAACCACCAACATTCCCCAAGGGTCCACCTAACACTATCCCCACCTCCGCCCAGCACCATCCATCCCTCTCCACAATATATCCCCACCTCCGCCCAGCACCATCCATCCCTCTCCACAATATATCCCCACCTCCACCCAGCACCATCCATCCCTCTCCACAATATATCCCTACCTCCGACCAGCACCATCCATCCCTCCCACAATATATCCCCACCTCCACCCAGGGCCATCCATCCCTCCCACAATATATCCCCACCTCCGCCCAGTAACATCCATCCCTCTCCACAATATATCCCCACCTCCGCCCAGCACCATCCTTCCCTCTCCTCGATATATCCCCACCTCCGCCCAGCATCATCCATCCCTCCTACAATATATCCCCACCTCCGACCCAGCACCATCCATCCCTCCCACAATATATTCCCACCTCCGACCCAGCACCATCCATCTCTCCCACAATTTATCCCCACCGCCGACCAGCACCATCCATCCCTCCCACAATATATCCCCACCTCCGACCCAGCACCATCCATCCCTCCCACAATATATCCCCAGCTCAGACCCAGCACCATCCATCCCTCCCACAATATATCCCCACCTCCGACCCAGCACCATCCAAACCTCCCACAATATATCCCCACCTCCGCCCAGCACCATCCATCCCTCTCCACAATATATCCCCACCTCCGCCCAGCACCATCCATCCCTCCCACAATATATCCCCACCTCCGACCCAGCACCATCCATCCCTCCCACAATATATCCCCACCTCCGACCAGCACCAGTGCCCATCAGTGCTGCAAGTGGTTAATAGAGTCATAGGAGCTGATCATTCTAATGAAGGGTCCTTAAGTGAAAATAAATAATTGGGGGGATAGGGGACATCCCTGAAGTGGGCCATTGTAAATATTGACTGATTCAGAGAGAGTGTTTGTTATTTTAATTTTCACTTTTGGATTGTGGTGTAAGGTTGATATACAAGACATCATCTTTGGATGGAGACAAACGTGTTCACAAGTTGTAAAATATAGTCCCAAGCCACCCTATCAAAGGCCTTCTCCACATCAGCTGAGAGGGGAAGGCACTTGACCTTATCTGAGCGAAATCCAGTGGTGGTGGCCCGTGCACTGTGGGCGCACGGGCGCCGCCCCCCCCCACTCATGCGCCCGGACCATTTCAGGACGCCGGACGCATGGATTCCTAAGGCGGGGCAGGAGGGGGTGGTACTTTTTGAAGCACCTGATTAGAGCCAGAGGCTCTAATAGGCTTCAAGATAGGGTGGGCTCGGAGCGCAGAGAGTGCGCCCTGATCCCATCCAATTGTGTGACGATAGTGAATACATTTTTGCTATTTTCACACTAACCTTCCTCCCCACCAATCAGGAGGCAGGGCGTCAAACCTGTTTCCTGATTGGCCAAAGCGCCAGGCCACCCTATTGGATGCTTGGCGCTTAGGAAGAGGAGCAGAGGAGACACACGCTGGAGATGAGGTCGCTGCCTGCTGGTGCACTGAGAGGAGCTGCTGCCTGGTAGTAAGTGCCAAGGGGTTGGGGGGTGCTGTCAGAGCCATGAGCCCCATGAGTGGGGGGTGGTGGGCACAGTGGCTGCATATAATGGGTACAAGTGGCTGCATATACTGGGTACAAGTGGCTGCATATACTGGGCACAAGTGGCTGCATTTGATGGGCACAAGTGGCTGCATATGATGGGCAAAAGTGGCTGCATTTGATGGGCACAGTGGCTGCGTTTGATGGGCACAATGGCTGCATATGATGGGCACAAGTGGCTGCATATGATGGGCACAAGTGGCTGCATTTGATGGGCACAAGTGACTGCATTTGATGGGCACAAGTGGCTGCATATGATGGGCACAAGTGGCTGCATATGATGGACACAAGTGGCTGCATTTGACGGGCACAAATGGCTGCATTCGATGGGCACAAATGGCTGCATATGATGGGCACAAGTGGCTGCATTTAATGGGCACAGTGGCTGCGTTTGATGGGCACAAGTGGTCAGGGCAGCCAGCTTCACGCCTGGGCCCCCCAGGGCCTAACCACCAACATTCCCCAAGGGTCCACCTAACACTATCCCCACCTCCGCCCAGCACCATCCATCCCTCTCCACAATATATCCCCACCTCCGCCCAGCACCATCCATCCCTCTCCACAATATATCCCCACCTCCACCCAGCACCATCCATCCCTCTCCACAATATATCCCTACCTCCGACCAGCACCATCCATCCCTCCCACAATATATCCCCACCTCCACCCAGGGCCATCCATCCCTCCCACAATATATCCCCACCTCCGCCCAGTAACATCCATCCCTCTCCACAATATATCCCCACCTCCGCCCAGCACCATCCTTCCCTCTCCTCGATATATCCCCACCTCCGCCCAGCATCATCCATCCCTCCTACAATATATCCCCACCTCCGACCCAGCACCATCCATCCCTCCCACAATATATTCCCACCTCCGACCCAGCACCATCCATCCCTCCCACAATATATCCCCACCTCCGACCAGCACCATCCATCCCTCCCACAATATATCCCCACCTCCGACCCAGCACCATCCATCCCTCCCACAATATATCCCCAGCTCAGACCCAGCACCATCCATCCCTCCCACAATATATCCCCACCTCCGACCCAGCACCATCCAAACCTCCCACAATATATCCCCAAATCCGCCCAGCACCATCCATCCCTCTCCACAATATATCCCCACCTCCGCCCAGCACCATCCATCCCTCCCACAATATATCCCCACCTCTAACCCAGCACCATCCATCCCTCCCACAATATATCCCCACCTCCGACCAGCACCAGTGCCCATCAGTGCTGCAAGTGGTTAATAGAGTCATAGGAGCTGATCATTCTAATGAAGGGTCCTTAAGTGAAAATAAATAATTGGGGGGAGAGGGGACATCCCTGAAGTGGGCCATTGTAAATATTGACTGATTCAGAGAGAGTGTTTGTTATTTTAATTTTCACTTTTGGATTGTGGTGTAAGGTTGATATACAAGACATCATCTTTGGATGGAGACAAACGTGTTCACAAGTTGTAAAATATAGTCCCAAGCCACCCTATCAAAGGCATTCTCCACATCAGCTGAGAGGGGAAGGGACTTGATCTTATCTGAGCGAGATCCAGTGGTGACCCGTGCACTGTGGGCGCACGGGCGCCGCCCCCCCCATTCATGCGCCCGGACCATTTCAGGACGCCGGACGCATGGATTCCTAAGGCGGGGCAGGAGGGGGTGGTACTTTTTGAAGCACCTGATTAGAGCCAGAGGCTCTAATGGGCTTCAAAATAGGGTGGGCTCGGAGCGCAGAGAGTGCGCCCTGATCCCATCCAATTGTGTGACGATAGTGAATACATTTTTGCTATTTTCACACTAACCTTCCTCCCCACCAATCAGGAGGCAGGGCGTCAAACCTGTTTCCTGATTGGCCAAAACGCCAGGCCACCCTATTGGATGCTTGGCGCTTAGGAAGAGGAGCAGAGGAGACACACGCTGGAGATGAGGTCGCTGCCTGCTGGTGCACTGAGAGGAGCTGCTGCCTGATCGTAAGTGCCAAGGGGTTGGGGGGTGCTGCCAGAGCCACGAGCCCCATGAGTGGGGGGTGGTGGGCACAGTGGCTGCATATAATGGGTACAAGTGGCTGCATATACTGGGTACAAGTGGCTGCATATACTGGGCACAAGTGGCTGCATTTGATGGGCACAAGTGGCTGCATATGATGGGCAAAAGTGGCTGCATTTGATGGGCACAGTGGCTGCGTTTGATGGGCACAATGGCTGCATATGATGGGCACAATGGCTGCATATAATGGGCACAAGTGGCTGCATATGATGGGCACAAGTGGCTGCATTTGATGGGCACAAGTGGCTGCATTTGATGGGCACAAGTGACTGCATTTGATGGGCACAAGTGGCTGCATATGATGGGCACAAGTGGCTGCATATGATGGACACAAGTGGCTGCATTTGACGGGCACAAATGGCTGCATTCGATGGGCACAAGTGGCTGCATATGATGGGCACAAGTGACTGCATTTAATGGGCACAGTGGCTGCGTTTGATGGGCACAAGTGGTCAGGGCAGCCAGCATCATGCCTGGGCCCCCCAGGGCCTAACCACCAACATTCCCCAAGGGTCCACCTAACACTATCCCCACCTCTGCCCAGCACCATCCATCCCTCTCCACAATATATCCCCACCTCCACCCAGCACCATCCATCCCTCTCCACAATATATCCCTACCTCCGACCAGCACCATCCATCCCTCCCACAATATATCCCCACCTCCGCCCAGTAACATCCATCCCTCTCCACAATATATCCCCACCTCCGCCCAGCACCATCCTTCCCTCTCCTCGATATATCCCCACCTCCGCCCAGCATCATCCATCCCTCCTACAATATATCCCCACCTCCGACCCAGCACCATCCATCCCTCCCACAATATATTCCCACCTCCGACCCAGCACCATCCATCCCTCCCACAATATATCCCCACCTCCGACCAGCACCATCCATCCCTCCCACAATATATCCCCACCTCCGACCCAGCACCATCCATCCCTCCCACAATATATCCCCAGCTCAGACCCAGCACCATCCATCCCTCCCACAATATATCCCCACCTCCGACCCAGCACCATCCAAACCTCCCACAATATATCCCCACCTCCGCCCAGCACCATCCATCCCTCTCCACAATATATCCCCACCTCCGCCCAGCACCATCCATCCCTCCCACAATATATCCCCACCTCCGACCCAGCACCATCCATCCCATCCACAATATATCCCCACCTCCGACCAGCACCATCCATCCCTCCCACAATATATCCCCGCCTCTGACCCAGCACCATCCATCCCTCCCACAATATATCCCCACCTCCGACCAGCACCATCTATCCCTCTCCAGGATTCTGGGCGGAGGTGGGGATATATTGTGGAGAGGGATGGATGGTGCTGGGTCGGAGGTGGGGATATATTGTGCAGAGGGATGGATGGTGCTGGGCGGGGATGGGGGATACTTTGTGGAGACTGGAGGGATGGATGGTGCTGGGTGGGGATGAAGATGATTGAGTTGCAGTATGAAAATGGATGAGGATGGCTCTCCACAATGTAACTCATCTCCACCCAGAGTCATCCTCATCCATTTTCACACTGCAACTCAATCATGCCAGATTGTCAGCCAAGGAGAAGGAGATTAGATAAAGTCCAAATCGACTACAGCACAGGGGGCACAGCAGCATACACTAACTTTTTATTGACTTACCCTCCATGCTGCTTGTATCTATCTGCATGCATCTTATAGGGCTGGGTCCACATTCACCGCTGACCACACCCCCTGTCCGTGTCCCGGCCAATCATATTGCAAACTAACCTCACCGCAGCAGCAGCCAGGGAAGGAAGAGCGAGTGCTGGCTGCGATCACCTGCTGAGGGGGCGGAGGGACAGAAGAGGGGATCCACTAGTCAGAAAGGCAGCGCAAGCTCGCTTGGGCTTGCTGTACAGTATTATATAATACTTTTTTCCTCTTCTCTACAGCGAGCGAACGAGGGGGAGGGGGGCTAGTGAAAGTGATAGGAGGCTGAGGATTCTCATTCTCCTTCCCTATAGCGAGGGCAGGCTAGCGGCAGCGCAGGTGACTTATATATTTCATGTGCTGCTGCAGGGGGAGCGGGTCCTGGCCAGGCGGGCCCCTAGGGACGTTCGGGCCCCTTACATGGGTACTGCCTGTACCCCCCCTGATGGCAGCCTTGCAAGTGGCTGCATATGATGGGCACAGTGGCTGCACATGATGGGCACACGTGGCTGCATATGATGGGCACACGTGGCTGCATATGGTGGGCACAAGTGGCTGAATATGATGGGCACAATGGCTGCATATGATGGGCACAATGGCTGCATATGATGGGCACAGTGGCTGCGTTTGATGGCACAGTGGCTGCGTTTGATGGACACAATGGCTGCAATTGATGGGCACAGTGGCTGCATTTGATGGGCACAGTGGCTGCATTTGATGTGCACAGTGAGGCTGCAATTGATGGGGGGATTTCAGTATTTTTCAGTTTGTTTGCGTCCCCCTAAAAACTTTGAGCCCCAGCCGCAACTGGCGAGATCTATAAATGTAATTCAAAGATTTTGTAATGTTATCCCTAGCCTCCCTTCCTGTCATAAAGCCCACTTGTTCCATTCCAATTAACTTTGTTAGTAATGGTCTTCAGCTATTTGCTAACATTTTTGTGAGAAGTTTTAAGTCACAAAGAAAAAAATGTTTTATAATATTGGGATGTAAACCCATCTGGGCCTGGCCTTTTGCCTGGCAAAGGCAAAAGGCAAAAGGCAAATTTTCATTAGCATTTAGCAGCTTTTCTTCAGTAATAGAATGTTCCAATGATTGCGCATCATCAGAATTTAGAGTCAGTATTTTACTATATATCGCATAGTTTTTAAGGATCTGTGCTCTTTCTCCTTGGAGATCGGCAGGTTTGTGTACTTCAGGGAGATTGTAAAGATTAGTATAAAATTGAGTGGTTATTATGTCAGTAGCATGGTCCAATTTGCTTTCAGGGTTTTTTTTTTTTTATGTGACATCGGCCATTTTTGAATCACAAATTGCTCTAGCAAGGAACTTGCCACTTTTGTCTCCATATTCATAATTAAATAGTTTTTTAACCACTTCCCACCTGCCATATAGCAATATGACGGCTGCAAAGTGGTTTAATTATCCTGACTGGATGTCATATGATGTCCAACAGGATATGCCACCCTCGGTGGTTTGGTGTGTCAGTCTGACACGCCATATCACCGATCTTGGTAAAGAGACCATGTGATTAGCTGTGTCCAATCACAGCTGGTCACATCATAAACAGGAAGTGCCATTTATCAGCTTTTCCTCTATTTGCACTGACAAGGCGCAGGTAGAGGAGAGCCGATCAGCTGCTCTTCTGAGTGGGGGGGTGGTCAGCACATTGATTATCAGTGCACACCCACCAAGGATGCCCTCTAGAACCCACCAGGGATGCCCATCCATGACCTCCAGGTATACCCACCCATGACTACCAGGGATACAAATCAGTGCTCCTTTGGAGGTGCCAATCAGTGCCCATTATAGATGACAATCAGTGCCTATCAGTAATGCCTGCCAGTGCCTTCTCATCAGTGCTGCCTCTCAGTGCCACCTCTGAGTGCCCATCAATGCCGCTAATCAATGCCCATCTGTATTGCATATCAGTGCCACCTATCAGTGCCCATCAGTGCCACCTATCAGTGCCCATGTAGTGCTGCATATTAGTGCCTCATCATCAGTGCCCATCAGTGGCACCTCATCAGTGCTGCCTTATCAGTACTCGTCAGTGCAGCTTCATCAGTGCCCATCAATGAAGGAGAAAACCTACTTATTTACAAAATTCTACAACAGAAACAATGAAAACCTTTTTTTTTCAACTTGTTGGTCTTTTTTTATTTTTTTTAGCAAAAATAAAAAACCCAGTGGGGATAAAATACCACCAAAATAAAGCTTTATTTGTGGGAACAAAATGATTAAAAAATGTGTTTGGCTACAGTGTTGCATGACCGTGTAATTGTCATTTAAAATGTGACAGCGCTGAAAGCTGAAAATTGGCCTGGGCAGGAAGAGGGGAAAGTGCCCTGTATTGAAGTGGTTATAAAATAAGTTTTTAGATCTTAAATCAATAATTGAAAGCTGTAAAGCTTTGCGTAGCTCAACTAGTGCTATTGCAGACTAGGTTGACAAGGACTGTTTATAAAATGATTCCAAATGCTCTATTTTATGAGATAGATCAGAAATGTAACTTTCCTGATCTCACTTGCGCTTTCCGCCCCACTTTTGCCTCTCATCGCACTTTTATGAGTTTCACATATTGTTAGTGGTGCAAGATCCTCAGTAGAGTTTACTCTGAAGTACGAAGCTATGGTCTCTGCAATGTGTTTGTGCATATTAGGATCTGTAAGTAGATAAGAATTTAGCCTCCAATTAAAAGTGGCTCTTGTAGGTATAAGAAATCAAAATAGGACCCTGGTCTGAACAAGCTTGAATACCTATATGGACCTTTTTCATTACTAATAGATCTCTTTGTGTAATAAAATCAATACGAGAGTATCTGTTATGTGGTATGGAATAAAAGGTATAGTCTTTCCCTGTAGGGTGTATAGTTCTGCAGGAATCAACTAGTGGTAAGGAGCGGAGTAATGCTTTAATCCCCTTAAGAATTTTATAGGCAATACATGCTTTTCCATTGGCTGTATCCTATAAAGGATTTAGGGAAACATTGAAATCTCCACTTAAGACTATACACCCCGAGACAAGCCATTTTAAATCATTGATGACAAGTTGTCAAAAGAAAATGCAAGCTTTGTTCAGAAAGTAAACACTGGCAAATGTAATTTGTTTACCAGCTATAGTTCCTTTAAGAAAAAGAAATCTCCCTTCTGGGTTAGTCAACTGTTGTGCTAGTAGGAAATTAGCATCTTTGCTAATTAAAATAGACACTCCCTTAGTTTTAGGAGGGGATTTGTTGCATGACAGGCTTTCAAAAAGTAAATATTTGTAAGTTTAGGGATATATTTGGTTTGAAAATGAGTTTCTTGTAGAAACACAAACTTTGGTTTAGCCTTTTTAAGTTCTCACAAGAGAAGGAAAATAGTTTTCTGGTATATTTAGACCTCTTACAATATGTGATAATATAGTTGGATATTTCCCCAGTGAAGAGTAGACCATGGCTATAAAGTGTTTAATGCCAGGAAGGGGGAGGGGGGGGGGCAGTGAGTAGAGTTAAGAAAAAAGGAGAGGAATAGGAATATGAAGAAAAAAGTAGTTTAAAAATTTAAAGGGGACCAAGTTTTGATTTGAGATTTAAGATATATAGGCATAACCAGTTAAATCTTAAAGAATATAGATACGTCATCAGCTTGAAGTAGTCAAATCCTTTCAGTAGAGAATAAGGGATTAATTTTGTCATTGTTAAGTCATATAGTACTCCTATCACTTTCAAATTGCCAGATTTCAAAATATGCAGAATAGCCAAGTGTAACATAAAAACATGCCTTTTTATAAATAACCCAGCAAACCTCATCAAACACGAAGGTGATAGAATACATAGATAGGATGACCCCTCAATCTTTAGAAAGAGGAGTGTAATCCTCCTCTCTGTCTGCCAGTCAGAAGTGAAGAAAAGCACTCACTACGTAAACCCATTCCTCCATCTAAGAGTCAATCTAAATTATCTGGAAATAGATTAATACGCGAGAATCTAAAGTCCATTATATCAAAAGATACAGGTTCATGAATTCCAGCCAGCGGATTCAATGCTAGGTCCATAGAAGTAGGTATAGAGTTCTTCTGGTGTTATCATAAAACTTATCCTAAGTCACAAACTTTGAAGCAAAGAATGTTGACCACATATCAAAAATCCTTACTGAAAAATAAGTGGTAAGGCAGCTTTAATATTGTGCTGAAAGTGTTTATAAAGCTAGCGGTAATGAGCTGCTTGCTAGAATAAGTAAAATTTGTGCTTGCAAGTGAAGCTTATAGTGGTAGATTCAGATAAGTAATTGTAGAACGTGCATTCCCTTTTGCTGCCTACATGCATACATGCAGCTCTGAAGTGGATGCACAAGCATCTACCAGTGGATCTACATGGAGGATGGGCTTAATCGCCCATCTGAATGAGCCCTTATACAGTGTACTTTTGTCATCGATGATTACTTTCTTCAACAAAATAAAAAAAAAAAAACACTCTAAAAACGGATGTAATGTGATGTAATCTGATCTGAAGTGCAAACTGATGTAAACAAAATTAAAATGACGATGGATGTGCAAACTAATACAAAACTACCTGAATTAGTATTTGTCAGTTTTTTCTTAACCAAATCATGACTGAACTAATGTTAAAACACGCTACATATCAGACATTATCAAAATAGTACATAATACATACAATAGTGATCTTGCGCTATCATGTAAAATCACACACAACAATGTGAAAAACAACTAATTCTTACAACAAAAATAAATTGCATAAAGATAAAATACTTTATTTTTACCTTTTATTTTTACTTTTAATTTTATTTAATTTTATTTTTAATTTAAATTTTTGTTTTTTCATTTTTATTTTTATTTTTATGTTTTTTTTTTTTTGTTTTTTTTAATTTTTATTTATATTTATTTTATTTATTTTCATTTTTAGTTTAATTCTTATTTTTATTTAAATTTTTTTGTATATTTATTCTACATATTTAAAAGTTATATGGATATGCTGCAGTAATTGTCTCTGGTGATTTTCTATACATGGATTTGCAAATTGACTTTATGTGCATTATATATATGCTTCATTTATGCCAAGCACTTTTTTCATTTCCATTTCCATTTATGATACGTAATTTTTTCTGTCTGTATATATATATATATATTAGGGCACTAGGGTACCCTCTGGCGTACTCCGTTTTGTGACTGATGTGGCCCACATGATGATTATTTCATACGTAACCTAGTAATGATCATAATAGTCTTTTCCCTTTGGTCAGTATATTATTGACTAGTCCATTTTGAGTCCTTATTTGGCCGATCATCTATTTTATCTATTTTACATTATTTATTTACATTCATTATTGTCATACCTATTAAAGTATTGTATAACCACAAGAAAATGGCCGCTATTGATATTTATATACCACCAATAAAATGGCCGCGCTGTAAGAATAAAGCGGACCACAAGAAAATGGCCGCCGTACACCTTCCGGCTCTACCATATATAAGGAACATCTCTGCAGCCAATCCGGTTCCCCAGATGAAGTCACGATGTGTGACGTAATGCGTAGAGAGTGGCTGCGAGCAAACGCAAATCGGAAATCACGTGAATAGGCGCTTTGAACGCCACTCCATCTGTTACTTTGCCTGTTTTTAATGTTTTTATAAAAGAGTCCAATTCACAGCACCTTAATAAATATATTTGAGTTCATTTTAATATACTACACCATTGGAGGCATGCTTTTTCTTCTCTCCTTCACTATACCATTCATACTTCATTGGAGCACATTGGGACAACCATATGAATGTTAGTATGAACAGAGAAGAAACCGCTAGAGCCATGGCTATTGGATGAGAACCAATTTGAGCCCCATTCCAATGCTGAACCTAGATCCACACATCTGGTCACATTTAACGATGCTTGATTCTTCATACATCTAAGGTGAGAGTTTTGGGAGACTGGTGTCATTAGGGGATCATTTGTAAAGACATTCATGAACTTCCATTGACTTTTTATTGGCCACTAAGCCACCTTATATTTATTCATCTATTATTTGCACTTTGCAATCCTGGAATCACGTTTTATCACCTAACGGATAGAGAGAACTTTGCATAATACTTAATTATTATTATTATTATTATTATTATTATTATTATTATTGTTTTCATTCTGTTTTTTATTAATACAGTGCACTTTATCTTTATGCAGTTTATTTTTGTTGTAAGAATTGGTTGTTTTTCACATTGTTGTGTCTTATTTTACATGATAGCGCAAGATCACTATTATTTTTTATTCTTTTACTGTGTTGTGTGAACACTTTTAGATTTTGCTGTTATTTGTATAGAGATTCTCACACATCTTTCACTTTTTAGACATTCACTTAATCTACTCAGAGTAGCGCTGAGGACATTTTTTTCTTTTTAACATGTAAACATGTATTGCCAGAGCCAGGTTATCTACAAGGCAACTTAAATAGGAACCTAGGGCTCAGTGGATGTCCAGGAGGCTCAACTAATGTTTTTCTGCACTTGCAGTAAACCAGCGTATAACACTATTAGTCAGAGCTGTACACCTACAATGAAGAAGGCACTTGTAAGCAGTCAGTGTGTGATGGAGTGGGCTGTGACAGTAAAGACAATGAATATAGGCAAAGATGCTATGAACCCATTCTGTCTCAATAATCCATCCCTGCAAAATGCAAAGATGAAAAACTGTTTGCATTTTCCCCTTCTAGTACTCAGGTTTTTTTTCTTTTTTCAAAAAGAGACCTGCATGACAAGAAGTTTGTTCCTTATTTAAAGTCAACACTTTTTTTTTTCATTTTGGAGGAGTAGGGGAGACAAATTGCAGGTAGATTATTGCTATTGGGATTTCCATTCATTTTCTATCCTGTAGGCTCAGCAGAAAGTGAAAGGTTATCTTTCCAATGTGATGTAAACCCCCTTTTAGACAATTGACACAGGAAGTGTCCCAGTTGGAAGATTTTCATTTTACCCATGTTCTGTTAGAAATTTTTGGTTTGCCCTGTCTTTCATTATATATTTTATTTTATCTCATAGTATATTTTTCAAACTGTGACACAGACAGCAAAAAAAAAAAAAAAAACAACAATTATACTAACCTCTCGGCATCATATTCACATATATAAAAAAAAAAAGTTTTGGCCTTTTTTTGTATTTTAAGAATTTGTGTTAGAAGCATGCAAATAATTCCTGTGGGTTACCATTTGCTTTTAGAAGGCAATGGGGGTTATTTACCAAAAGAAAAAATCCACTTTGCACTGCAAGTGCACTTGGAATTGCAGTCGCTGTAGATCAGAGGGGGACATGCAAGGAAAATAAAAAACAGCATTTTAGCTTGCACACAATTGGATGATAAAATCAGCAGAGCTTCCACTCATTTCAGATCTACCCCTTAGATTTAGAGCGACTGCACTTCCAAGTAAACTTTCAGTGCAATTTCAAGTGCACTTGCAGTGCAAAGTGGATTTACCTTTCATAAATATGTGAGTTCCGGCGTGATGTGACGCACACGTAGCGGGGGAGGGGCCTGATGACGGAGCCGAAGAAGCGGGCGGCAGAGCAGCTCTGGCGAACGAGGCTGCTAGGAGAGGAAGAGCTGTCGGTAAGCCGAGGCTGTGACTGGAGCAGTGGCAGCGGCTTTCTGTCATAGATCACGGGCCGACAGGTCGTGCGGGGTGGCTCTCCTTCACGCTTCCCCCCTGCCCTTCGGATTGACGAGGGGACCACAGCAACTCCCCTAGAGAATCTCCGGATGGCCCCACATCCCTCCCATCTATTGATAATAGCATAACCCCCCCTGGAGGGCTGAATGCGGACCGGACTTTAAATTTGAATTACGGCGGGAGCAGAGGACTCACAGCAGCCTACAAGAAGAGTGTCCACAGCCTCCAGCGATGCCGGGACAAGCCTGAAATAGGGACGGAAGAGCCTAGGAGGGACCCCCTGCGACGACAGGCAAGTAAATGTAACATATTGTGGATATCTGCAGAGCGGGAGGAGCCTAGTTAAAGAAGCAATAGTGGAATTTTCAAGAGAGAACTGTTTGCTGGGCTACGGGGTGGATCAAGGTCCTAAGGACGGAAGAAAGGCGAGAAGCCAGGAGAGGCTGTACTAGTTGAGGATCTCGGATGCTTCCGGATTTACAAGGATTGTAAAATAATAATAAAAAAAAAAAAAAATATTTATAAGGACTGGCAAGCAGATAGTGTTACTGTATGGTCCCCTTATCTGGCCGGCCGTTTCTTTTGGGAGGATTCCGTTCTTCCTCTCCCTCTGTCCCCTCGCTGCATGCGTACACTGAAGGATTGGGAGTATAGGGAGATAAGAGCATAAGAGCTGATAGTCGGATGGGTAACGACAGTACCAAAGATTAGAGCACTTCGCTCCATCTTTGACTAAGAGTAACAGCAGTCCACCGGGTCTGACAAAATTTAATGCCAAGGTCGGTGGGGAGACACAGAGCATAACAGAGGGAGGTGAGGAGAGGATCCAGAGTTGGCAGACGAGAGGAGGGAAAAAACGGAGATAGAAGATAGTAAAAATGCGAGGGCGCTCTCAAAGAGGAGCGGAGGTGAAGCAACCAAGAGAGAGCTTGAACTCTAGCACCATTCAGAGGTATTTGAAGGAGACAAATCAGGGAAGCCCTAAAAATCCAGCTCAAGAGAATAAACAGCATAGCGGGAAAGACAAGAAGAAAGAAACAGGGAAGAACCAGGGGGCCCACGGGGGACCACCTGAGGGGGAAGGTGGAGCCCCCAGTACGCTAGATGACAGTAGCATGGAAATACCACTAACTAAATTAGAGCTTCTAGAGATGTTCGCCAAATTGGAAACTGTAATTAAAACAGAAATCCACAATGTTAGAACCGACATGGGCCACCTGCTGAAGCGAGTGGAATCCGCGGAGGAGGCCGTAGAAAAACAGAACAGAGAAATAGTCACCCTGAAACAACAGGTAAAAGATCTGCAACTGGCCCAACGGGACATTTCTTATAAATTAGAAGCGCATGAAAATCAGAGTCGCAGACAAAATCTGAGGTTGCGCGCTTTGCCAGAACAACAGGGTGAAGATTTACATTTTAAAATGAAAGCCATCTTCAATCCGATTTTGGAGAGAAACCCAAATGAAGAGTTAAAGATCGACAGGGTTCATAGGTTAAGAAAACCTCCAAATGTCAGTGAAGATAAACCTAGAGATGTAATTATTAGGTTCCATCGCTATGAAGACAAAGCAAGAATTTGGAGTAATCTCAGGAAAGTTCAGCCGGTAAAATTTGAAGGGGCAGAACTTCAGATCTTCGCTGATATTTCGGCAGGAACTCTGGCTTGGAGAAGGCAGTTGCGACCCCTCCTGGAAGAATTGAGAAAGGCAAACACGAAGTATAGCTGGGGTTTCCCAACTTCATTGATAGTAGTGAAAGCGGGGAGAACATTCAGATTGAAACATACAGACAATATGCAAGATTTTTGTAAAGATCTTGAGATCCCTGTTCCAGCCATGTTTAATTAGGAGGAAGATAGTCCGGTCGGTGTTCAGACAACTAGGAATCCTAAGATGGGAGGAGGGAGGTGGGGAGGGGGGGGGGGCGTGGGTTGGGAGAGGGGGGTACCCTGTGTGACGGGAACTAGCAGCCTTTCGGTCGCCCGCTCGCGGTGTTCCCCCCCCTCTTTCATCTGGGGGGGGGAGCACGGCGACCCTGGCGATCCGTCGTCAGAGTCACACCCCACTGGTCTGGCTGGTCGTATGCTGAGAGAAGCAATTTTTCTCGGCTGTGGACTTGCCGTTAGGTCCAGGCAGGTGGGGAAAGGGAGGAGGGTGGGTGGGGGGGCGGGGGGGGGAGATTGGGGAGGAGGGAGTTTCGGGAGGGGATGAGAGTGGAAAGGGTCCGGCAGGTATCAAATAAAAGGGGGCAAAGAATAAGATGCGTATCTAAAGAGCAGTGTTACTCAAAAGATAAATGACAGAGTTTATAAGTATCACATATAATGTTAAAGGGCTGAATTCTCCCACTAAGCGTCATAAAATCTTGAGAGAATTAGAACAACTTCAAGCAGATATAGTGTTTCTGCAAGAGACTCATCTCACACAGGACTCACACATTAGACTATTCTCCAATTGCTTCCCCAATTGGTTCTATAGCGATTCACCTATAAAGAGAGCCAAAGGGGTGGCAATTGGGTTCTCGAGAAGGACCAGGTTTGTGTTATTAGAAAGATGTGAGGATAGGGAAGGCCGCTATCTTTTTCTGAAGATTAGAATGGGAGAAAAGGTTTTTACTCTGGTGAACATCTACTGTCCAAACAATAATCCAGCGCAATTCTTGCTACACGTTTTAAATAAGCTACTAGACTTCAGAGCAGGGCAAGTAATAGTGGCAGGAGACCTGAATTTTTGCTTAGACCCAGCGCTAGATAGCACAACTGGTATACAGAGAATGAGCAGGAAATTATTAAAAAAAGTAGGCCAGAAACTTCACAGCTGCCACTTGATGGATGCATGGAGGGTACAACACGCAAAGGTGAAAGACTATACCTTCTTTTCCTCAGTACATGGGTCCTACTCCCGGCTCGATTACTTTATGGTAGACCATAGATTGCTTGATTCTGTCGAGAAAACGGAAATTGGCGTCACCACAATATCTGATCACGCACCGGTTTTGATGAAAGTGGTGGTACCCGGATATCGGAGACCACCATTTTCATGGCAGTTGGATGAAAAACTAATCGAGAATCCGACCGTCTATAGCAAAATACAGGAGGAAATAGAGGGCTTCCTTTTGATAAATGATACCGGAGAGGTTTCTGGTTCAGTCTTATGGGAGGCGTTGAAAGCATACATAAGGGGCATACTGATCTCCTTAGAAGCCAAAGAGAAAAAAGAGAAAAATAAAAGGAAGGCAGAACTAATTGAAGAAATATATCAGTTGGAACAACTACATAAATCAGCTAATGGGGGTCACAACTCAGTCCTGGTGCAGTTAATCCATAAAAGAGAAGAACTAAAAGACCTAATGGAACTGGAATCCAAACGCATATTGCATAAAAATGCAAAAGATAGATTTAGATGGAGCAACAAGGTAGGGAAGCACCTGGCAACTGTTGTAAAAAAGAAAGGGGATATGAATTATATAGATAGGATTCAAAATAAAAACGGGATATTTAAATATACCTCTAGAGACATAGCTGACGGATTTCAGAAATACTTTACAGCTCTTTATAAAGTTAAACAAGATGGGGTAAATACCCTGGGAAAAGAAGGAAGGATAGATGAGTTTTTGGAAGAGGCAGGCCTACCAAGTCTCTCGGACAGTGAGGCAAAGGAATTAGAAGATCCGATTACGGTGGAGGAAATTGAGGGGGCCCTGAAGACATCCCCTTCTGGAAAAAGTCCAGGCCCAGATGGCTTTACCACCTATTTTTATAAAAAATTTAAAGAGTCCCTGATCCCCAATCTTTGTCAGATATGGAATAAGATAGGGGGTCAGGAGGAATTCTGTGAAGGGGCACTGACAGCATCGATTACCTTAATACCTAAAGCGGCAAAAGATAGCTCACTGTGTTCGAGCTATAGGCCGATTGCTTTACTTAATACCGATACAAAACTATATGCCAAAGTATTAGCTAATAGATTGAGGGACAAAATGACGTATTGGATCCACCCAGACCAGACGGGTTTTGTCCCAGGCAGAGAGGGGAGGGACAACGGTGTGAGGTCATTATTGGTAATGGATGTGATGAAAACGGGGGGGCCCCCGGTCTGCTACTGTCGTTGGACGCAGAAAAGGCCTTCGACAGAGTAGACTGGGGGTTCATGATAAAGACATTGAGGGCAATCGGATTGGGAGACAATATGCTAAACTGGATTAAGGCATTATACAAGGCCCCATCTGCATCCGTCAAGGTAAACGGTGTATTTTCGAGAGAGTTTAGGATGGAGAATGGAACTAGACAGGGATGTCCCCTGTCTCCTCTCCTTTTTGTCCTGACTCTAGAGCCCCTACTAGAGGTGATTAGGAAAAATCCAGATATACGTGGATGTGTAATGGATGGAGATGAGCACAAGCTCTCGGCGTTCGCCGATGATGTACTGTTCTACATCGCAAATCCGAGGATTTCACTCCCGAACCTCCTGGCCACTCTGAGGAGATATGGGGAGCTGTCAAACTATAAGGTGAACCTCTGTAAATCGGCGGCGTTAAATATTAACATTGAGAGACAAGAGGTAACCAAACTCAAAGAATATTTCCAATTTCCGTGGTGTAACAAAATAGGTTACCTGGGAATAGTATTAGCAGCCTCCCTTAAGAAACTATATCGTTTAAACTTCATACCCCTTCTTGAGGAAATTAAGCAGGAAACAAAGAAAAGTATGCACTCCCCAATATCTTGGCTAGGTCGAGTTAATATCGTTAAGATGATCTTGGCTCCGAAGATTCTATATAAAATGCAATTACTTCCAATTCCGCTAGCACAGTCTTTTTTTAGGGCCCTGAACAATATTATTTCTAAATTCATATGGAAAAACAAGAAGCCACGGATTGCCTTTAGGGTCCTGAGTAGGGATAAATCACAGGGTGCTCTGGCTCTTCCAGACTTTAAAAATTATTACAGAGCAATAGTATTATCACGAATATTAGAATGGGGGAAAGAACCAATAGGGAAAAGATGGGTGAAATTAGAGAGAGATTTGAGCAAGGTAAAAATACACCAATTAATTTGGAATCCACCACATTTTAGGGAATTAAGTCCGAACACACATACGATAACACGTCACACCTTTAGGATCTGGGATCAATTACATAAACAAAAGAAATGGGAATTCAATTCACCACTTATTTATTTAAGGGAAAACAAGTTTTTTTCACCAGGGTTAAGGGAAGTGGGAGGGAACTGGATAAGGAAGCATGAAACACAATTATTGGATATTATAAGTAATGGCAAAATAGTCACTTTTCAGGAGTTATCCTTACTTAAGGACCTAATGAATATCAATACATGGCGGTATAATCAGCTGGCGATTTTTATTAAAAGCCTCCCCGGTCCAATCAGAGATAAGGAGAATCTTAGACCTATTGAGAAACTGTTCTTGAAAAACAAAATTACAAAGAAAACAAAAGAACTATATAAAATAGTGCGAGATGAGGGGGTAGGTGTAAATCCACCATACTGTAATAAATGGGAATCTGAGCTAGGCTCTTTACCCAGCGATGTAACATGGCAGAATATTTTTAATGCAATACATAAGTCGGCAGTAGATGTGCGAACAATAGAGTCAAATTTCAAATGCCTAGCCAGATGGTACATGACGCCAGAGAGAGTAAACAAGATGCAAACAGATTCTTCTGGAAACTGCTGGAGGGGATGTCCCGCTAGGGGATCAATGGCCCACCTGTGGTGGGACTGTCCAACGATAAAAAAGTTCTGGCAGGAGGTACTGAAGATTATACAAGAGATAACAGGGACTGAGATCAGGGAAGACCCTTGGATATGCCTGTTCCATGGATCTGGGGGTCAGACGGGCAAGTATAATGCCTCTCTGATCCCTACTCTCCTAAATGCAGCAAAATGCTTAATACCAAAAAAATGGCAAAAGATAGAAGGCCCATGTATTCGTGACTGGCTTATCAGGGTCAATGGAATTTATATCTTAGAGGCAGGTGACACTGAAGATCCTTCGGCGGAGATAGAAGAAGCCTGGTTAGCCTTTAAAAAAACTGGGAAGTTTGCGGAGAAGTTTATATGAGACGCATATACTAGAGGAGGTGTACCTGCGGGACCAAGGTGGGGGGTAATCGGGGAGGTAAATTGGGGGGTGGGGGGGAGGAGGGATAGGGGTATTAGAGATATCATTTGGGTTTGGGAGTAGTTGGGGGTTGTCTGTCCCTTTTATTATTGTAAATGTTAAAATAAAATTTTTTTTTTTTTCTTTTGAAAATAAGAATATTATATCTTGCTACCATGATGTGATGTTATGATGGGAAGAAATGACCTATATATGGTGACTTAAACCCTCTCATTGTAAAAGCTGAAGTAGCAAAAAGAAAAAAAAAAAAAAAAAAAAAAGAAGCATGCAAATAATTCCTGTGGGTTACCATTTGCTTTTAGAAGGCAATGGGGGTTATTTACCAAAAGAAAAAATCCACTTTGCACTGCAAGTGCACTTGGAATTGCAGTCGCTGTAGATCAGAGGGGGACATGCAAGGAAAATAAAAAACAGCATTTTAGCTTGCACACAATTGGATGATAAAATCAGCAGAGCTTCCACTCATTTCAGATCTACCCCTTAGATTTAGAGCGACTGCACTTCCAAGTAAACTTTCAGTGCAATTTCAAGTGCACTTGCAGTGCAAAGTGGATTTACCTTTCATAAATAATCCCCAATGTGAATGGCTCTATGTACACTATAAGGAAAAGAGTATATGTTAGTGTTATATTAACTCAGAAAATAATTAATAAATAAACTAGGATCTTCAGATTCAAACACAAGTGTTTCACCCACACACTTTTCTAATTGAATCTTTATTGAAATTGTGTAAATCTGTGGTGAAAGTTTAGTAAAGTTTGAGTGAAAACATTGATAAACAAACCCCTTTGTTTTAGGAGCTTCAACATAAACAAATAACGTGAACTACATATCCGCAGGCAGCTTTGGCTGCAAATTTCAATTTCCAATCTGTGAAAAAAAGGGAAACAATACATAAGCAAACTTGAGCGGTGCTCATAAGATAGGTTACAGAGTTTCCTTTCACATTTATGACACACTTTTTGTGCACTCTCCTCCCCTAGACCTTTATTAACTACTTCAGGACTGCCCATTCACATTGTACTGTACATCGCTCTCTGTCTTCGGGTACGTGACTCCCACTGTGATTGGACACAGCAGGATGTTGTTAGCAGGTCTCTGCCAATGATTTATGGCTGAGACCTGCTGATCGGCTGTGTCCAGTCATAGCCCAGAGTGCTGTGTTAACAAAAAACACAGGGTTCTGTACAGAGGAAATGATTTATAGATTTTTTTTAAATAAAAAGCAGCACATAATACACACATTAATGGCTTTTTAGGCAAACACTTACCCCTTGACTACCCTGAGATGTTAACCCCTTCCCAGCCAGTGTCATTAGTACAGTGACAGTGTATAGTATTATCACTGATCACTGTATTAGTGTCACTGATGATGTCCGTGTTAGTTAGTTAGTTCCCACCCAGCATCAGTTAGTGTCAGATTTCCCTCTGCACTATCACAGTCCCACTATAAATTGATGATTACAAGCCATTAAGTATACATTATTTAAAAAAATTCCAATACATATACCATAGTTTGTAGCCGCTATAACTTTCACCCAAACCAATCAATATACATATATATTTTTTGGTATCTTTTTTTTTTTTTTTTTACCAAAGACATGTAGCAGAATATATTTTGGCCTAAATATATGAGGAAAATAGATTTTTGTTTTTATTGGATATGTTTTATAGCAGAAAGGTTTTTTTTTTCAAACCTTTTGGTCTTTTTTGATTTATATAATAAAAAAAAAAAACTCAGTGATGATCAAATACCACTAAAAGAAAGCTCTATTTGTATGAAAAAATGATATAAATTTCTGTTGCGTACAGCATTGCTGGAACGTGCAATTGCCAGTTAAAGTAGCACAGTACTAAATAGCAAAAAATCACCCAGGTATGAAGGGGTAATTCCAGGGCTCAACTGGTTAAAGCATTTATTATTGCAAAAAACCCTGTCACTGTGGTGCAGTTTTCTGCATTTAAGGCACAGTCACCACTGGAAGAAAGAGAGGAGAACCTGTGATATCTCATGACTGCACTACAGCAAAGACTCGTGCATAAAAGGCACATATTCAAAACAGTCCAACAAGTTCCAGGTTGTCAATTGTATCTGCAATGCCACCTAGTAGGGATGGGCCAAACAATCCCTAGTTCATTTCACACCAGAACTTTCAAACATTGCTCAAGTTCGGAAACTGAATAACGAACATCATTGAAGTCTATGGAACCCAAATGTGAGAAATCAAAAGTTCCCATTTTGAAGGCTTATATGCAAGTAATTGGGCATACAATGGTTATGGGGGTCCGGGTACTGCTCTGGAGGACATGTATCAATGAGAAAAAGTTTGTAAAAATGTAATTTTTAAATGAGAAGTGATTTATTGATGCTTAACCGCTTGCTGACCAGCCGCTGCAGTTATACTGCGGCAGGTTGGCTCGGCTGTGCGAATCGCTGTACCGGTACGGCATTCCCTTTAATGGCTATATCCGCTGGCCACCCGCGATCGCTCCACAGAGAGCCAGAACGGGTATCTGTCAATGTAAACAAACATATCCCCTTTCTGTCAGGGGAGTAGAGAGAGATTGTCTGTTCCTTGTGATCAGGAACAGTCATCTCTCTCCTCCTTCAGTCAGTCCACTCCCCCCACAGATAGAAACACCTCCCTGGGAACACATTTAACCCCTTCATCTCCCCCTAGTGTTAACCCCTTCCCTGTCAGTGTCATTTATACAGTAATCAGTGCATTTCTATAGCACTGATCGCTGTATAAATGTCACTGGCCCCAAAAAAGTGTCAAAAGTGTCAGATCTGTCCGCCGCAATGTCGCAGTCCCACTAAAAATCGCTGCTCAAGCTATTACTAGTAAAAAAAATATTAAATAATAAAAATACCATAAATATATCCCCTATTTTGTACACGCTATAACTTTTGTGCAAACCAATCAATATACACTTATTGTGATTTTGTTTAACAAAAATATATAGAAGAATGCATATTGGCTTAAACTGATGAAGAATTTTTTTTTATTGTTTGGATATTTATTATAGCAAAAAGTAAAAAACATTGTTTTTTTTCAAAATTGTCGATCTTTTTTTGTTTATAGCGCAAAACATAAAAAACACAGAGGTGATCAAATACCACCAAAAGAAAGCTCTATTTGTGGGAAAAAAAAGGACCTCCATTTTGTTTGGGTACAGCATCACACGAAAGTGCAATTGTCCGTTAAAGCAACACAGTGCAGTACCACAAAAAATTGCCTGGTCATTAAGGGGGTAAATCCTTCCGGGGCTGAATTGGTTAAAGTGAAAGCATAAACATGAAAAATTCCTTTCAATATAGTGCCTTGGGGATCCCAGGAAGCTGCCGCAAAAATAATTGCATTTATAAAGCCCCAAAAAAATGACATTTTGCCTGCAAGCTTTCCTTATTTTGTAAGCAATGTGAGATTTTTTGGATAAATTCTGGTATCTCTTCCACAGACTTTGGATAGAAGTAACAGGTGCTGAAAAATTGGTCTTTGGGAGTCAGTGGTGCCTTCACACCATAAACTTATAGAGGTACTCTTGATGAAAGCAAGAATTGGACTTACTGTCAAAAATTGTAATGATATGCACTTGTCAAACATGTGTGGAAAATTGGTCTTTGGGTGTCATTGGCACCTTCACACTGTAATCCTATAGAGGTGCTCTTGATGAAAGCAAGAATTGGCCTTGCTGTCAAAAATTAAAATCATATGCACCTGTCAAACAGGTGTGGAAAAATTGGTCTTTTTTGGGTGTTAATTGTGCCCATGAAACCTATACCAAAAAAATTCTTCCAGATGAAATCAACACCCACAATGCTGGGCAGCCTAGAAGTTCTGCAGAGATTCCACATCCCAAAAACACTTAATCAGTGACATCGGCATCAGGGGCTTCATAGCTGCTGGTAATCCAGGACTGATTGATTTTGATAAATGTTAGACGGTCCACCGAGCCGAGTCTGTGGACAGATGCGTTCTATTATCAGTAACAAAACCTCCAGCAGCACTGAATGCTCGTTCAGAAAGCATGCTGGATGCAGAGCAGCCCAGCAGCTCAATTGCATACTGGGAAAGTTCTGGCCAGTGGTCTATTCTCATGACCCAGTAAGCCAGTGGATTGTCAATTGGAAAGCTCTCCATCTCTGTTTTCACCCCTAGATAATCATTTACCATGTGATGCAGATGCTGCTGATGGGATGTGAAAGCTGACAGCTCTGGGCAGCGAGGACTAGAAAATTTGTGAAATGCATCACTTAGGCAGCTCCCTTCTCCACCGCTCCTCTCTTGACCAACAGAAGCCTCGAAACTCAAAAAGTTTTCCATGACACTGTAACCTACCAGAGTTGGGAAAAGCATTAGATAAACCCCTCTTTAAGGTGTCCTAAAGAGATTTCATCCTATGCACTCTCTGTGAGGATGGGATGAGTTATGAGACTTTTCCTTGTAACGGTGGTCAAGGAGGGTTGCCAACCAATAGTGATCCCTGTCCTTTACGGCACGTATTCTTGGGTCCTTTCACAGGCTTTGAAGCATGAGGGAGCTCATGCATCACAAATTTGTGGAGGCATGAGAAGTAGACTCCTCAGGGTCACTGAGGATTAGAGTATCTGGAACTGCCTCCTCCCAGCCATGTACTACTCCCAAGGGTTCTGTGGATGGAAAACCATCTCTTACTGTTTGATGTATATGTCTTCCTCTGCTTTAATGCTTCCAGAATCCTCCTCCCTCTCTTCTTGTGTGTTCTGTGGCATAGGAACAGTGGTGTCAGAATAAAGTGGGCCTTGAGAGAAAAGGAATTCCTCCTCTTCCTCCCACTGGTCTGCCTCAAGTGCACTGTCCATAATGCCATGCAGAGTCTGCTCCAGCAGGAACACAAAAGGGATTCGGTCACTGATGCATGCATTGTCACGACTCACCATCCTTGTAGCCTCCTCAACACGTTGACGGCCCTCTGCTGCACGTGCAGCCGCTGCAGCATTGCTACAGTTGAGTTCCACCTGGTGGGCATGTCACAAATCAGGCACTTTATGGGCAGGTGGAATTCACACTGAATTTCAGCCAACCAAGCACTGGCTGTGTATGACCGCCTGAAATGTCTAAGGGCAGACAGGAGGTTTGTTCCATTATCACACACCACCATTCCTGGCTCCAGCTGGCCTGGTGTGAACCACCTCTGGGCCTGTCCCTGCAGAGCTGCAAGAATCTCTGTTCTGGTGTGGTTCCTGTCCCCTAGACACACCAGCTGAAGCACTGCATGGCACCTTTTAGCCTGACTCATTGAATAGACCTTTGAACACTTAGGGGGTACATGTGGTTCATAGAACAATTCAGCAGAGGAGGGCATGGAGGTGGAGGAGGAGAGGCAGGAGGGGGTAGAGATGACAAATCTGGCATCATCATCACTAGCTGTATGGAGATGTGGGGGCACAACAAGCTGCAGCACTGAGCCCTGTCCTGCATCCTTCTGAGTTGCAAGCGGAGTTACCCAGTGTGCTGTGAACAAAATATAATGTCCCTGACCGTGCTTGTTGGACCATGTGTCAGCAGTAACATAGACTTTGCAGCTGACTGCCTTGACCAATGATGCCACAACATTGCCTTCCACGTGATGGTACCGAGCTGGAATGGCCTTACCTAAAAATACGAGAAATAGTGACTGGGAACCTGCCATTGTGGTACAGCACATTCTGCAAATTTACGGAAGGGGGCAGAATACACCAGACAGAAAGGCAGAAGTTGTAGAGCTAGCTGCTTCGACAAGCTTGCATTTAGACGCTGGGCATGTGGGTGGCAGTGACTGTATTTTTTTTCCGCTGCAGCAGATGGGGCAGTTGCCATCTGTAGTCTACAACTGGTGGTGTGCTGCTGCAAGGACCTGGGACACACTGCTCTATACCATTATCCCTTTCAGTGGAGGCTGCTAAGAGGTCATGAGGTATAGCGGGGGTAGACTGAGGTGAGTAAAGAGGAGGAACAGATTTGCACCCCTTTTGTGCGGCTTTCAGGTGCTCTTGCCAACGGGCTGAGTGGTGGGATGTTAAGTGCATTGTCAAGCATGTCAAGCATCCAAATGGCTGGTGTTTTTGCCACGCTTGATGTGCTTGAGACAAAGATTGCAAATTGCAACAGTGTGATCAGCTGCACATGTGTTAAAAAAGGCCCAGATAGCTGAGCTGTGGGAAGTGGTCAGGGATATAACAGCTCCACAATGTGATGGAATAGGGTGGCTGCTCTCTACTCTTCCATGATGGCTGCCTCATTGGGGTTGTGCCTCACCTTCACTTTCCTCCTCTGCTCTATCTGGCACCCAAGTCACGTCAGTGACCTCATCATCATCAGATCCTCCATCCTCATTACCACTGAAGACAACTTGGCAATACGCTGCGGCTGGAGGAACATGATTGCCAATTTGTGTTCCAGTGTTCTCCCCTCTCTGTAGGCTCATGTTCCTGCCTTACTCAACCTCAACCTCAGAACCAACATCTGAACCTAGTAATGGCTGTGCATGCATTGTCAAGGAGCAAGTGGCTGACGCTGTGTTCAAAAAACTCAGCTGACTCCTCCATGCCTGATGCTGGGGCTATGGCAGGAATAGCTGTGGACAAGGAGGCATGTTTAGCCACTCTGGCAGCTGCAGTGGACTGTGCACCAGTCTCTGCTTGGGTGACAGAGGATGAGGAGGATAAGGATGGTTTAGTAAGCCATTCCACCACCTCCTCTGCATGCTGTGGCTGGATAGCACAGGCAACATCACTAAACAGTGTAAATGATGCCCTGCCCGAGGACTGACCACGTCCACCTTTGCCTGTGGACACATACGCTGCTGGCCCCCTCACGGTGCCATGGGAATGTCTGCCTCTCCTTGTTGTCCTCCCAGGCATGATGGGGGGTGCTTATTAACACAATGTAATATAGATGTGGAAAAGTGAACGTGGATTCACTTTAACCACTTCAGTACCGGAAGGATTTGCCCCTTCCTGACCAGGCCAACTTTTTGCGATACAGCACTGTGCCGCTTTAACTGACAATTGCAGAGTCGTGCGACATGGTACCCAAACAAAATTTCTGTCCTTTTTTTTCCCCACAAATAGAGATTTCTTTTGGTAGTATTTGATCACCTCTGCGGTTTCTATTTTTTGCGCTATAAGCAAAAAAAGAGTGACATTTTTGAAAAAAAAACACAATATTTTGTATATTTTGCTATAATAACATCCCGCCAAAAAATGTAAAAAAAACACATTTCTTCATCAGTTTAGACCGATATGTATTCTTCTACATATTTTTGGTAAAAAAAGCTGCAATAAGCGTATATTGATTGTTTGTGCAAATGTTATCGCGTCTACAAAATAGGGAATATATTTATGACATTTTTAATTTTTTTTCACTAGTAATGTCGGTGATCTGTGATTTTTTTCGGGACTGCGAGATTGAGGTGGACAGATTGGGCACCATTGACATTTATACAACGATCAGAGCTAAAGATAGCCACTGATTCCTGTATAAATGTCACTGGCAGGGAAGGGGTTAACACTAGGGGGGGCGATCAAGGGGTTAACTGTGTTCCCTAGGTGTGTTCTAACTGTAGGGGGGTGGTCTCCAGGAGACCAATCGGTATTTATACTTAATATGAACACACAATCTGTCTCCTCTCCCCTGAGAGAACCGGATTCGTGTGTTTACACATGCACATCCCCGTTCTCAGTCTGTAACAAGCAATCGCCGGTGCCCAGCGGACATCACACCCGCCGGGCATGAGCGTCGGCTCCGGGGACACGGTACGGCTGCTACAGCATCTTAAAGATCCGACGTATAGCTATGGAGATTTGCGCAGTATAACTGTGGCAGCTGGTTGGCAAGCGGTTAATCAATGGAAAGTGGTGTTTGGTGCACTTTAACTTGAGTATTCACTACTATACAGACACACTCCACTGATACACTATATTATACTACAGTAAAACTGCACTAAGGCACTGCAATATACGGCGTTAAACTTTCAGTAACGCACTGAACTATACTGCGTTAAACGGAAGATAATGCACTGAAATATGCAGTGTTAAAGTTGCAGTAACGCACTGAACTGTACGGCGTGAAACTTGCAGTAACGGACTGAAATATACTGCGTTAAGCGTGCAGAAACACAGAGAACTGTACTGCGTTAAATGGCACGTAATTCACTAAAATATATGGCGTTAAACTTGCAGTAACGCACTGAACTGTACGGCGTTAAACTTGCAGTAACACACTGAAATATACCGCGTTAAGCATGCAGTAATGCACAGAAATGTACTGCTTTAAACGGCACATAGCGCACTGAAATATACAGCGTTAAACTTGCAGTAATGATCTGAACTGTACAGCATTTAACGGAAGATAACACATTGAAATATAAGGCAATAAACTTGCAGTAACGCATTGAACTGCACTGCGTTAAACAGAATATAATGCACTGAAATATACAGCGTTAAGCGTGCAGTAATGCACAGAAATCTACTGGCTCAGGGGACACACTATGGCTGCTATAGCATCTTAAAGATCCGACGTATAGCTATGGCGATTTGCGCAGTCGTGCCAACCTGCCACAGTATAACTGTGGCGGCTGGTTGGCAAGTGGTTAATCAATGGAAAGTGGTGTTTGGTGCACTTTAACTTGAGTACTCACTACTATACAGACACACTCCACTGATACACTATATTATACTGTGGTAAAACTGCACTGAGGCACTGCAATATATGGTGTTAAATTTGCAGTAACGCACTGAACTGTACTGCGTTAAACGGAAGATAACACACTGAAATATACAGCGTTAAACTTGCAATAACACACTGAACTGTACGGCGTTAAACTTGCAGTAATGCACTGAAATATATTGCATTAAGCATGCAGTAATGCTCAGAAATGCTAACTTATGAGGGTGGTGGCTGCACTGTGATGGAAGAGGAGGCGGGGAAGGGGGAGGGGTGGGGAAAGGAAGGGAACTAAACTAAATGAATCAAATAAATAACCACTGACCTGAAGTGTGAATAAATAATACAAGGGTGAATTCACAAATGCAAATAAATAAATACAGTGTACACACCAAATATCACAAAAAAAACTGTAAACACAACGTGCTATAATCAAATCAAATCAAATAAAATCAAATGAATAAACTGAAGGTGTATGCCAACAAAGAGTGTACCGGGGTATATAAAACTGCTACAAACAGAACATTGATCCAAAATCTCTCAAAGTAACATAAAACTTAATCAAATAAAGTTACTAAAACCCTGTGTATAATAAATGTGCTAGTAGGTACACACGTGAATAAAAGTAAACACTGTGAATAAAAAATATGAAAGTGTCCATAAAAATAGTCCCAGTGGTTGGTGTTGGTGACCCGTCAACACTTGATGTAAGGAGATGGTTATATACCAGTGAAGCGATAAAAATAAAAGTAAAAATATAAACGTCCCATCACCAAATGTGATAATCCGGATATAAAAAAGTATAATGATGAACCAAAAAAAATATTAATAGTGTGCTGACAGGTGGGGGCACCTCCGTGTTCCCAGGCCCCTTACCTTACATCGTATAGCATATGTAGAGACAAAGAACAAGTGGTATATAGTATAATACCGTTTGGTGTAGAGATACAGGTGGGGGAGGGGGGGGGGAGTGCACTCACTTTTGAGGGATGAGCGCACTCCTCAACCCACGAGCGCCGAGCTCGTATAATCCCAGGCTCTGGATCTTCTAAGAGACTTTCCCCACTTCCCGTGCTCCCGTGAGGAGCACGGGACGCTGCCACACACTAGCTGGATGTGACGAGCTCGGAGCTCGTGGATGTTTTACTCCCCAGCCGTGTTTTAAATGTAAGTGCATGATCTTCTTGTGAGTGTTTTAATAAAGTTTATGACATACGGGATTATGCTATGTGCGGTTTTTGTTTTTTTCATACCCCGCACAATATAACTCTGCATAACGGGTGGTGAGGAATTGGAAGTGGGGAAAGTCTCTTAGAAGATCCAGAGCCTGGGATTATACGAGCTCGGCGCTCGTGGGTTGAGGCGTGCGCTCATCCCTCAAAAGTGAGTGCACTCCCCCCCCCCCTCCCCCACCTGTATCTCTACACCAAACGGTATTATACTATATACCACTTGTTCTTTGTCTCTACATATGCTATACGATATTACTAATCAACGCCACCTGCTGCACCGTTGGACCTCCCTGTCTACGGGACCTCTACATATGCTGTATACCTTACAGCTGTAAGGTAAGGGGCCTGGGAACACGGAGGTGCCCCCACCTGTCAGCACACTATTAATATTTTTTTTGGTTCATCATTATACTTTTTTATATCCGGATTATCACATTTGGTGATGGGACGTTTATATTTTTACTTTTATTTTTATCGCTTCACTGGTATATAACCATCTCCTTACGTCAAGTGTTGACGGGTCACCAACACCAACCACTGGGACTATTTTTATGGACACTTTCATATTTTTTATTCACAGTGTTTACTTTTATTCACGTGTGTACCTACTTTGAGAGATTTTGGATCAATGTTCTGTTTGTAGCAGTTTTATATACCCCGGTACACTCTTTGTTGGCATACACCTTCAGTTTATTCATTTGATTTTATTTGATTTGATTTGATTATAGCACGTTGTGTTTACAGTTTTTTTGTGATATTTGGTGTGTACACTGTATTTATTTATTTGCATTTGTGAATTCACCCTTGTATTATTTATTCACACTTCAGGTCAGTGGTTATTTATTTGATTCATTTAGTTTAGTTCCCTTCCTTTCCCCACCCCTCCCCCTTCCCCGCCTCCTCTTCCATCACAGCGCAGCCACCACCCTCATAAGTTAGCTTTGTCTTGTCTGTTTTGGAGCAGTCTTGTGTGTTGCAGCAGTGTTCCTTTAGTATAGGGTTCTTTTGACAGCGCGGGAGTTTTTTACATAGTTTTTTTCAATGCTCAGAAATGACTGCGTTAAATGGCACGTAATGCACTGAAATATACAGCGTTAAACTTACAGTAAGGCACTGAACTGTACGGCATTAAACTTGCAGTAACACACTGAACTGTACGGCGTAAACTTGCAATAACACACTGAAATATACTGCATTAAGCATGCAGTAACACAGAGAAATGTTCTGTGCTAAATGGCACATAATTCACTGAAATATACAGCGTTAAACTTGCAGTAATGCACTGAACTGTACAGCGTAAAATTGCAGTAACGCACTGAAATATAATGCATTAAGCATGCAGTAATGCTCAGAAATGACTGCGTTAAATGGCACGTAATGCACTGAAATATACAGCGTTAAACTTACAGTAAGGCACTGAACTGTACGGCATTAAACTTGCAGTAACACACTGAGCTGTACGGCGTAAACTTGCAATAACACACTGAAATATATTGCATTAAGCGTGCAGTAATGCACAGAAATGTACTGCATTAAACGGCATGTAACACACTGAAATATAAGGCATTAAACTTGTAGTATCTTTCTGAACTGTACTGCATTAAATGGAAGACAACACACTGAAATATAAGGCGTTAAACTTGCAGTAAAGCACTGCACTGCGTTAAACGGCACGTAACGCACTGAAATATATGGCGTTAAACTTACAGTAAGGCACTGAACTGTACAGCATTAAACTTGCAGTAATGCACTGAAATATACTGCGTTAAGCATGCAGTAATGCGCAGAAATGTACTGCATTGAACGGCACATAACGCACTGAAATATATGGCGTTAAACTTGCAGTAATGCAATGAAATAAACTGTGTTAAATGGTCACTACACTTACACTGACTGAACTATCCCTACATTCACACTAATGTAAAGATAAATGGTGGTCGCACTACACTCACGCTGACTGAACTATCCCTACATTCACACTAATGTAGAGATGAATGGTCGCACTACACTCACGCTAACTTATCCCTAGATTAACTCTAAAGTGATGTTCTACACTGACAATAGAATCAGAATAGCACACTATAGCACACTCATGCCCCGTACACATGGTCGGATTTTCCGATGGAAAATGTCCGATCGGAGCGTGTTGTCGGAAATTCCGACCGTGTGTGGGCTCCATCGGACATTTTCCATCGGATTTTCCGACACACAAAGTTGGAGAGCAGGAGATAAAATTTTCCGACAACAAAATCCGATCGCGTCAATTCCGACCGTGTGTGGCCTTTTCCGACGCACAAAGTGCCACGCATGCTCAGAAGAAATTCCAAGACGGAACAGCTCGTTCTGGTAAACTTAGCGTTCGCAATGGATACAGCACTTTCGTCATGCTGCAATGTTAAAAATGGTTTAATACAGCGCACTCTCTTCTTCTTTATAATGTGACAAGAATTAAAGCGGGGGTCCACCTATCTATCGTTTTTTTTTTTTTTTTTAGTTCATTCACATACTTTTCTTCTCAGCATTACATACTCACATATTGTGTGTAATATGTCCACCTGTGTCAGATTTCGTCGGAAAGAATAACTTATATTATTCACTGCTACCGGTTTCCATCTTTATTGTGGGCATTTGAAGCCCACAAGCATTTATTTCCTGGATGTGGTGAATGCTGTGCTCCCAGCATTCACCGCTCGTTCCCGCACATGCTCAGTGGCATCCTGTGAAGCCTGAGACTAGCTCCCAGGAGTCTGGGAGAGGCTAGAAACACGCCTACTCCCACGGGAGGAGAACCAGGAAGTGCAAAGAAGAATAGAAAAATAAAAGATAATTTAAATTTTTTTAAACGGCATGTCAGCATCTAGGCAAGGAAGAGAATACATACAGATATTGTTCAAAATTTGGGTGGAACCCCGCTTTAAGTCGTTTTGCTGCTCATATTCACACACACTTCTCACAAACTTATTTCGTTACTATTTATCGTGATTCCCTCAATATATTTTGATTTCTCACATCTGACAACATATTTTTGTATATTTTTCATATATTTTTTGGCTTTAATGTAGATTCTTTTTTTGTGCTTGTATTTTATTTTTATTTTGTTTGCGATTTTGATTTGTACTCCCAAAAATGTTTATGTGTGTTTTTTGTGACAAGTTCCCACAACACCATTAATATGTTGTTCTATTTAATCTGTAGGAGATTGTTTGGTGTTGTTGTCTCTTGTTAATTTCACATTGTACTTTAGAAATGTACCTGAATCGTCACCAACAAACTGTCCTTTTTGGATGAAAACACACACTGGAGAGTATAATTTACCTAAAAAATTTTATTAATGGCTCACAACTAAACAAAGAGGGAGGCAACGCTGGAGAAACTGCAAAAGTGGGTGAAGCCTTGGACTCCCAGGGCACACATCAATGATTTTTAAGCAAAATTGGTGGCCTGAGGAGTCCTTATCTAAGGGAGGGCATTGTGGTCCAGAAGTCCCAGAGATCATGAACAGCAGCAGATGACATCTGTGTCCCCAGGCTGTGGTCATATGAGAGGCTGCATCTTCTGTCAGACCAGACTGAACCCAGGGCCATCACTCTTTGGTCTTCTTTCCACGCCTCCTTCCACGCGGTGGCTGTGGTGGTGGAGTTGTGGCAGCAGGAGGAGGAGGAGGATGGTCCAACTCAACCACGTCGGTCTTGGGTGTTAGTTCCCCACTCACCCCCTTACGTAGGACTTTATAAAGCAGGTCCTCACAGAGCTTGCATTGACCCTCCTGCATGCCCTGCAATTTGGTGGCAGCCATGCAGGCAAAGGCCTCTTCAGGAGTTGGTAAGGCTCTGAGGGACGCCGAAGCCTCCTGGATCAGCCTGAATGCTGAATCCTGCACGGGACTCGGGAGTGGCCTTCCTGGCTCGTTTATATGGCAGGCGGAGGGGAGGGACCTGAGACTCAGTCAGGCTGCGACTGGTCCCAGGCTTCTCTTGGCTGACACTTAGCCCCGCCTCCTCCTGGCTGCCACTAATCCCCGCCTCCTCCTGGCTGCCACTAATACCCACCTCCTCCTGACTGCCACATTCCACAACCTCCTCCTGGCTGAGGTCTTCCTGTGTATGAAAAAGGGACATAGTTTTAGTTTTTTCTTCATCAATCACACACAATTTTCACCTCCTGACTGCTGCAAATTGAATGTTAACAAATATAACAGACTATCCTTCTGAGCCCAGCATTTTTCATTCTTGTCCCAATTTTGGGTGCCCACTACTGTCTATTGATATGTAAAACACTTTTTTCAATCAGCAATTAGTGATCAATAATAACATCTAGTAAACATAATTTATTTATTGCCCAGAAATCTGTAGAAGAATGCTATACCTGACTGCAGCTGGGCTCCTCCACTTCTTCCTGGCTGGAAGGTCCAGGTTGGACATCGGAAGCCTCAGCTGGGGTGGAAGGAAGCATGGAAGGAAGAGTGGAGAGGGATTCCCTGACTTCAGTGTGGTCTGACAGAAATCGCAGTCTCTCATAGTACCACAGCCTGGGGACATAAATGTCATCTGCTGCAGCTCCGGATCTCTGGGAATCTGTGACCTTCTTGCATTCCCTAAGATAAGTGCTCCTCAGGCCACCAATTTTGGCTTTTAAATAAGGGATGGTTGCTGTGGTGACCACCGGCTTCACCAACTCCAGCAGTTTCTCCAGCGCTGCCTGCCTCTTCTGTTTGTGATTATAGTGGGGGTGTCTCACTTGCCACAGACAGGACAGCTCCCTGTATTTGTCTATGAACAGGGGCAGGAAATTGTGGTCATTGAACCCATCCATTTTCTCTGCAAGACACAACACAAGACAAACCCTAATGTCAGGCAAAACTCCCCTAATCTTGTTACAATATAGGCTTCCATTTCGAAGCAGTATAGGCGCAAGTTTAGATCTTACCTTCGTTATCACGATCGGCGTCTCCGATGCTCCTTCCTCCGCTCACAGATCGTACGTAATATGCACGTGTGTTATGCTTTATACACGCTGCGCAAGCGTATAACTCCGCCCGCCCCTGACGTTCTTTCTAGTCTATTCCCCGCCCCTTTTCCTTCAGCGCAGTGGAGAAAGAGCACATGGCGGATAGACAGCAGGTGCGTGCTAATTGTAGTAACGAGGAGGAGGAGGAGGAGGAAAGGCCGGAGCCTGAAACGTCCCAATCCAGAAGGAGATTTAAGGACTCAAATATGTCCTTTGGGGAGATGTTGGAGATGGTGGACATCCTGAAGAAGGCTGACTATGATGGAAAGTATGGGCCTTACCCCAACCCCAATATCCCAAAGGCCAAGATCATGGCGAAAGTGGTCAGGAGTCTGCACCGGAATTTCGGAATACGACGATGGAAAGATCAGCTCAGGAAGCGGTGGTCGGACCTGAAATTACGAGAACATGAGCAGTACAGAAAGATCCGGAGAGTGCTGCAAAAAAGTAAGTAGTTGTGCTGTGTTCCTATTCTTTTTGTCTTTATTACGTTCGTGCTGCTCCATGTGCTTTTAGGAACTGTTGTACAGTTTAAAATGGCAACTATCATGTCCATGGGCACATTATTTGTTCGGATCAAACATTTTTCGTTCCAACTATAAAATACCATTGTTTAGCCCATATGCATTTGGCCACCATTTTGACGCCCTATACTTGTCTTCAAAGAATTCGGTTGTGTAGATGGCTTTGTTACTAGAATGAAATGCAAACTAGATTCTGTGTAAGGAGAGGACACTCAGCAGCTGTTTACACATCTGGACACTGGAGCACTAGTGTGGGACCCCAGAACACCATTTTTATTAGGGGGGCCACACAGGTGCTCCAGTGTATACTATAGGGGGGTCTCCATCTGTGAAGCTTGTACTAAACAGGTAAAGTATTGCAGCTTGACAAAGGACACTAAAAAAGCGACATCTTGGAACTCTGCTAAAATTGACAATTGTACCCCACTTCCAAGCAATGTTTCATCTTTATAGTTCTGACATTAAATATCTGTGTGCTAAGTATACCTTTTTTGTTTTACATAGGGGAGAAAAGACTCGGAGGACACCCCTCATCGGAGGAGACCAGAGCCCCCCCCCCTCTGGAAGAAGGGAAATCCCCCCAACACAAGCTGAGCAGGAGGAGGAAGACGTGGTGGAACTAGTCACCACAACAGGTGAGTGTCTGCAACCACAGGCTCAGATAAGAGATGGATGGTGGCATTTTTTTTAAACAAAATTTATTTTGGGGTTCCTCTCTTTTTAGGTGATCGTGATGTTGTGGATCCAGATCCTTTCACATCCGAAAGTGCCCAGATCCTCATCGGGGAGATCATGGGGTGTAATTTACAATTAAAAATCATCAAGCAAAACATCAGTGATGTTATTCCAAAATATAAAAACATCATTGATGTTTTGGGGCGAGTTTAAAACCCCTCCAAATCACTTTCTGCTTTTGTGTGCTACAATGTGCTAAATCTTTTTGTGATTTTTCACAAAGCCAAATTTGGAGGATGCACACAGTGTGCCAACATGTGCTATCTGCCATCACGGGAGATCAATGGAGGCGTTTTGGGGGTGCAACCCCTTCCTCAATAATAAAATAGTGGTGAGGAAGGGGTTTCTCCCCCAAAACACGTCCCTTGATCCCCCTTGATGGCAGGTCGCACATGTTGACATGGGGAAATTTGTGTGCATCTTCCAAATTTGGCTTTTCCAGGGGTGATTTCCCCCCATCTGAACGCAATATCAAACACAGTTCCTAAATACTCATGTCTGATATTGCCTTCAAATTCGACCAAATGTGACGTTTGTAAGTTCAAGATTTGTGTCTTTCTTGTTGGTTTTACACAGGCCTGTTTTCTATAAAATGGACATTTTGATTTTGGATAATGCCACCACAAAAATTGTTATACAACAAACATGTTGGTTTGTTTGAAAAACCTTTGGTAAATGCACATGTGATTGTGCAGGTATTAAAAAGATTGTTAATCAAGAATGTGTGGATTATTGTCTCAACGCTACAACACTTTTGGGGTGATGTAATTGTTGTTTTCTGAGAAAATGGGGGTTATTTCCTAAGGGCAAATCCACTTTGCACTACAAGTGCAGTTTCAGTGCAGTTGCAAGTGCACTTGTAGTGAAATGTGTTTTTGCATTTAGTAAATAACAGCCAACAGTGCTTTGTATAAGGTTACACAATCACGCCATTTTCTGCACTCAAAACATTTCTGTCAGGGTCAGCTAAAACAAACACAAGCAGTAAATGTCCACAAAGACTTTCTTTTTGTTTTTTATTATAAAAAGGCTTCACAGATTGTCTGGCATATTGATAGCCCCCCTACCCGCAAAGAACTCCAGGTAGCGTAACTGGACATCACGGGCACTCAGGGAGGGCAAGCCAGGACGGCCACTTTCAAGCGCCGTCAATGTGGTTTGATGTATGATTCCGGCCTCAGGCCCAACTGAGCCAGCATAGTTGGCCGAATGTTTCCTTAAAAAGTTATGGAGAACACAGCACGCAACTATAATATGGTTCAGTTTATACTCCGCCATATGGATGGGTGTCATAAATAGGCGGAACCGGCTGGCCAGGATTCCAAATGTGTTCTCCACCACTCTTTGGGCTCTGGCCAGCCGGTAATTAAAAACCCTCTGTTCCGGGGTGAGGGCCCTCATTGGGAATGGCTGCATCAGGTGGTCCCCCAGCGCAAACGCTTCATCAGCAACGAACACAAATGGGAGTCCTTCAACATTGTCCTCTGGAGCTGGCAAGTCCAAGCTGCCATTCTGGAGATGCCTGTAGAACTCCGTCTGGGCGATGACTCCACCATCGGACATCCGGCCATTCTTCCCCACGTCCACATACAAGAAGTCGTAATTAGCCGACACCACCGCCAACATCACTATACTATTGAACCCCTTGTAATTATAATAGTACGACCCCGAGTTGGGTGGTGGGACGATGTGGATGTGTTTCCCATCAATTGCCCCTCCGCAGTTAGGAAAGTCCCACCGCTGGGCAAAGTGGGAGGCCACAGTCTGCCATTCCTGTGGCGTGGAAGGAAACTGTTGAGGAAAAAACAATAAACATTACTATTTTTTCACAGAAACATGGCAAGCAGATTAGACACAAACATTATGGGGCAACCTCCAGATAGCATTTAGTAAGGGGAATTTAACAAGGCCAAAGTATAAGGTACACCTATCATATTCCCCCTCCCCCCCTCTCATGGACCATTTCTAACATTATAGGGGGTGTGTGGAAATCTTGGACAGGTAACCCTCTTCACTTCATTGAGAGATGAATGCCTAAGTAATGGGTATTACTTGGAATAGCCCCTCCTTAGTTACACTATTGGCAGCCCACTGGACAGGTAAGAAGTGTCATAATACAAAGATATAAATACACATTGTACACATTTGAGGACATTTGGACATTCTGCTATTACCTGTCAAGATAATAATAGGACACAAATACTTTAAACAGTACCATTTGAAAGTATACAGGCAGGCCCTTGCACTACATGCTTTGGGGAATTCCTCCATACATCTGACCACAAAAGAGATTGGTATAGTGTGTATGGGTTTGGCAAAGTCAGCAGATAGATGATTGAGGATAGATAGAGAATTGGGATCAGCTGACTTAGCAGTTGGGGGAGTGAGGGTTACTAAAAATGATTTGGGGACACCACAAAAATAAGCCTCTGCCACTCTGCCTGAATTTAAATCAAAAATAACATTTCCAAACATTTTAGGGGGTGTTTGGGGTAAAGCACTACTAAAGAGCTGATAAAATACATTGTTAAGTGACTACATGAGGTGAATATAGGGCCAGGAGACACCATGCTGGGGAGGTTATTAAAGGGCAAATATGTATGAAGGACGTAAAATAATAATTACATAAAAATCCTGCATGAATGAGGACAAAGGGGACATTCACAGCATATTACAATCATGGTAATTAGGGAATGAGGAAAGAAATACAAGATATTAGCAAACATTCAATACAATAAAATGTGATATAAAAGGATAAAAATCTTACCTTCAAATACTCCTTCTGCAGGACCTGTATGATGGCAGAACAGGTCTCTGGGATGATGATACCCAGAGCCTGGGGGGAGATGCCTGTCGAGAACTTTAAGTCCTGCAGGCTTCTCCCTGTGGCCAAATACCGCAGGGTAGTGACCAGCCTCTGCTCCGGAGTGATGGCTTGCCTCATGCAGGTATCCTATATATATAGGGGGTCAGCGAAGCCAACAGATGGTGAAACACGGGGTCCGTCATCCTGAGAAAGTTCCTGAAATCATCAGGATTATTCTCACGGATCTCACGGAGCAAAGGCATATGAGAGAACTGGTCACGCTGAAGCAACCAATTCTTGGTCCATGAACTCCTCCCCACCCTGTTCATGGACTGGACTTGTGTCAAGGTCAGGACCCCAACACCAAGTCCCCGCACAGAACGAACTCTACAAGGAGTACGCATACGAAACATGGCTAGAAAACGGTCGGCTGCTCAGAACGAAGTAACAGAACACACTGAAGAACAGCAAGGCCTGTGAAGAGCGACCTGAAAAACAGTAACGAACGAACAAGAATACAAAGACTACCTAAAGTCACGCGGAACTTGCTTGCACGCACTGAAGAGCAGATACAAACCCACAAGCACAAACTGAACGGCAGAAAACGATCTGAAAGCCACGAGTCTGAAAAAGCGCGAATCGTCTCTCACCAAACTTTTACTAACACAAGATTAGCAAAAGGAGCCCAAAAGGTGCCGCGCTTGGTTCTGAACCGGCCTTTTCTAGTCTCGTCGTGCATGGTGTACGTGATGGCGTGGTTGGCGATCGGAAATTCCGACAACTTTGTGCGACCGTGTGTAGACAAAAAAAGTTTGAGCCAACATCCGTCGGAAAAAATCCTAGGATTTTGTTGTCGGAATGTCCGAACAAAGTCCGACCGTGTGTACGCCCTATCACAGTCTAATATCACTGAACAGAGCCCTGTTCTATCTCTCTCCACACCGATATCACACTGAAAATGGCCGCTATTGAAAGAATACTTTTATAGTTTGGGCAGGACTTACAGGAATGAGCCATGATTGGATAGAGTCATCATGACAGTGTCCAACCATGGCTCTGACAGTGCTCTGTGCCCTGATTGGGCAAAGCTTTCATTGCTTCAGCCAATCTGAGCTTTCAATGCACTGTGAGGCAGTGCAATCCATTGTGGTCGTTCGGCGGGCCGAACAAACGGTCAAACCAGGGCCGATCCTACCCAGGGTGCGAAGGGTGCTTTACACCCAGGCGCCTGCAGAGGTGGGGGCGCCGAAGAGCCAGACTTCTCCCTTCCCTCCTTCTCTCCTTGTGAGTGTCTGTCCAGAACTCCAGTGTGAGCATAGGGCAGCCCGTCCAGCCTGGCAGTGCTTGGGGGAGGGGCGTTCCTCTTCCTGACACAAGCTGCAGGAGAGAGAACTGAGGTGAGTCAGTGTGCTGTATGTAGGAATGGCATCCCCTACACACCTTTAGATGTGCTCTGGGCTGCCCCTGCTAGGAGATGTTTTATGGTATGATAGATTACAATAGGATACACAGGCCCTGTCCCTTCCTGCACCTCAGTAGTTCATTTACAGATGTGATGTTTAATGAGATGTACTAAGAGCCCTTTCACACTGACAGTGCGGGGGCATCGGCGGTAATGCACTGCTACTTTTAGTGGCACTTTACCGTCACTTTAGAGGTACATTTAACCCCCACTAAAGGGTTCAAAGGCGCAACTACCGAGGCGCTTTGCAGGGACTGCCCATTGATTTCAATGGAGAAGGGTGCTTTAGGAGCGGTGTATACACCGCTCCTATGGCGCCTCAAAGAAGCTACTTGCAGGAATTTTTTGGACGTCGTGCCAGTGTTCTGCTCCAGTGTGAAAGCATTCGGGCTCTCACAGTGGGATTGCAGATAAGGCTTTTTCCAGGTGCTATTTTTAACACTAAAGCACCTGAAAAATGCCTCCAGTGTGAAAGGGTCCTAATGGACCATCTCCTGTACTATGTCTGCAGTAAGGATGAGCTCCGGCGTGTTCGCAAGCTGCACGTGCAGAGCCCGCCAGGAAGTTGGCAATGCGCTGCGCTAATCACAAGCTGTGAGACATTTCCCGATCTCTGCAGCCGCAGATCGGGAAATGTCTCACAGCTTGTGATTAGCGCAGCGCATTGCCAACTTCCTGGCGGGCTCTACACGTGCAGCTTGCGAACACGCTGGAGCTCATCCTTAGTCTGCAGTCTCTGACCATCTCCTGTATTATGTCTGCAGTCTCTGATTATCTCCTGTACTATGTCTGCAGTCTCTGATCATCTCCTGTATTATGTCTGTAGTCTCTGACCAGCTCCTGTACCATGTCTGCAGTCTCTGATCATCTCCTGTACTATGTCTGCAGTCTCTGACCATCTCCTGTACTATGTCTGTAGTCTCTGACCAGCTCCTGTACTGTGTCTGCAGTCTCTGACCATCTCCTGTACTATGTCTGTAGTCTCTGACCAGCTCCTGTACCATGTCTGCAGTCTCTGACCATCTCCTGTACTATGTATGCGGTCTCTGATCATCTAGTGTGCTATGTCTGCAGTCTCTGATCATCTAGTATACTATGTCTGCAGTCTCTGATCATCTAGTGTACTATGTCTGCAGTCGCTGATCATCTCCTGTACTATGTCTGCAGTCTCTGATCATCTCCTGTAGTATGTCTGCAGTCTCTGACCATCTCCTGTACTATGTCTGCAGTCTCTGATCATCTCCTGTATCAGGTCTGTAGTATTTCTGGGGGCTCTTTCTAACAGACTCTCTAACAAAAGCTCTCTCTGTCTCCATCAGAGAGGCCCCCCTCCAGGTCCCAATAAAGTACTCTTGCTTCTCTTCCTATATTTTGTTTATTGCACCTGTAAGGATCCCAGGGTAATGAAGGCTTAGTGGTGGAGCATCTCTGTGGTTGAGTCGTTGCCATAGAAATATTTGTAAAGGGGAGGGGTTACTAAAATGACCATGCCCATGTGGGGGCGCAGAAATATTTCTGCACCCAGGCGCCTGTGACCCTAGGATCGGCCCTGGGTCAAACGTCCTGATAATTTGGTTGTTCAGTGAACATGCAAACAGCCAATGTTCGGCCCAAACTCATGCTCGGGCTGAGCAGTTAGCCCATCCCTACCACCTAGTAATGATATCTATAGGTTATAGAGTAGCAAATGTGATTTTCAAAAAACATTCACTGGTGGTGAATCAATCACTATAGTTTAAAACACATGCACCAGTGGCGGCTGGTGCTCTAAATTTTTGGGGGGACGCAAACAAACTGTAAATAAAAAAAACATCAATTGCAGCCACTGTGCCATCAAACGCAGCTACTGTGCCCATCAATTGAGGCCACTGTGCCCATCAAACGCAGCCACTGTGCTCATCAAGTGCAGCCACTGTGCCCATCAAACGCAGCCACTGTGCCCATCAAACACGGCCACTGTGCCCATCAAACGCGGCCACTGTGCCATCAAATGCTGCCACTGTGCCATTACATGCAGCCACTGAGCCCATCAAATGCAGCCACTATGCCCATCAAACGCAGCCACTGTGCCCATCAAACGCAGCTACTGTACCCATCAATTGCTGCCAGTGTGCCCATCAATTGCTGCCAGTGTGCCCATCAATTGCCGCTACTGTGCCCCATCAAATGCTGCCAGTGTGCCCATCAGTTGCCACTACTGTGCCCCATCAAATGCTGCCAGTGTGCCCATCAATTGCCGCTACTGTGCCCCATCAAATGCTGCCAGTGTGCATCGCCCGACACTTATCTGTCTCGCAGCGGGTCAGTGTCGGTGTCCTGCATGCTCCTCGATGTCTTTTTCCATCCTCTCTACCAGGTGTCCAATCACAGCGCCTAACGTTTCAGCCAATCAGGTGACAGGTAACAGACCCGAGCACCTGATTGGCTGAGAGGTGGTTCAGTGTTAGCAAAGCAAATTCCTTTACTTTGCTAACACACTGCTGAGTGAACAGCGAACACACAGCATTGCGCCCGCTGTTCACCTTTTTGGGCATCTATTAGAGCCTACGGCTCTAATCAGGTGCTTTCAAAAAACACCCCCCTTCTGTAATTAAGGTGCCCGGTGACCAAAAAGGGGACGGACAATAATTGCCCTAGCTTTTCATTTTAGAATTCTCTATTGATTAGGGATGAGCCGAACACCCCCCTGTTCGGTTCGCACTAGAACATGCGAACAGGCAAAAAATTTGTTCGAACACGCGAACACCGTTAAACTCTATGGGACACAAACGTGAATAATCAAAAGTGCTAATTTTAAAGGCTTATATGCAAGTTATTGTCATAAAAAGTGTTTGGGGACCTGGGTCCTGCCCCAGGGGACATGGATCAATGCAAAAAAAAGTTTTAAAAACGGCCGTTTTTTTGGGAGCAGTGATTTTAATAATGCTTAAAGTGAAACAATAAATGTGTAATATTCCTTTAAATTTCATACCTGGGGGGTGTCTATAGTATGCCTGTAAAGGGGCACATGTTTCCCGTGTTTAGAACAGTCTGACAGCAAAATGACATTTCAAAGGAAAAAAAGTCATTTAAAACTACTCGCGGCTATTAATGAATTGCCGGTCCGACAATACACATAAAAGTTCATTGATAAAAACGGTATGGGAATTCCCCACAGTGGAACCCCAAACCAAAATTTAAAAGAAAATGATGTGGGGGGTCCCCCCTAAATTCCATACCAGGCCCTTCAGGTCTGGTATGGATATTAAGGGGAATCCCGGCCAAAATTAAAAAAAAAAAATGGCGTGGGGTCCCCCTCAAAATCTATACCAGACCCTTATCCGAGCACGCAACCTGGCAGGCCGCAGGAAAAGAGGGGGGACGAGAGAGAGCGCCCCCCTCCTGAACCGTACCAGGCCACATGCCCTCAACATTGGGAGGGTGCTTTGGGGTAGCCCCCAAAACACCTTGTTCCCATGTTGATGGGGACAAGGGCCTCATCCCCACAACCCTTGCCTGGTGGTTGTGGGGGTCTGCAGGCGGGGGGCTTATCGGAATCTGGAAGCCCCCTTTAACAAGGGGACCCTCAGATCCCGGCCCTCCCCCCTGTGTGAAATGGTAAGGGTACCCCTACCATTTCACAAAAAAGTGTCAAAAATGTTAAAAATGACAAGAGACAGTTTTTGACAATTCCTTTATTTAAATGCTTCTTCTTTCTTCTATCTTCCTTCGGTTTCTTCCTCCATCTTCTTCTGGTTCTTCTGGTTCTTCCTCCGGTGTTCTTGTCCAGCATCTTCTTCTGCGGCACTGGCGTATTCTTCCCTTCCTCTTCTGGGCTGCTCCGCAGCCAGCATGATGGGATGGGAGGCTCCCTCTGTGTGATGCTTCTCCTCTTCTGACGGTTCTTAAATAACGGAGGGCGGGGCCACCCTGTGACCCCGCCCCCTCTGACGCACGGGGACTTCCCTGTGGCATTCCCCGTGATGTCAGAGGGGGCGGACAGGGAAGTCACCGTGCGTCAGAGGGGGGCGGGGTCACCCGCCCTCCATTATTTAAGAACAGTCAGAAGAGGAGAAGAGTCACACAGCGGGAGCCTCCCACCCCATCATTCTGGAAGCGGAGCGGCCCAGAAGACAAAGGGAAAAAGACGCAGGCACTGCGGAGGAAGATGCCGGACGAGAACACTGGAGGAAGAACCAGAAGAACCAGAAGAAGATGAAGGAAGAAACCGAAGGAAGATAGAAGAAAGAAGATAGAAGAAAGAAGAGCATTTAAATAAAGGAATTGTCAAAAACTGTCTCTTGTCATTTTTAACATTTTTGACACTTTTTTTTTGACCATTTCACACAGGGAGGAGGGCCGGGATCTGGGGGGTCCCCTTGTTAAAGGGGGATTCCAGATTCTGATAAGCCCCCCACCCACAGACCCCCACAACCACCAAGCAAGGGTTGTGGGGATGAGACCCTTGTCCCCATCAACATGGGGACAAGGTGTTTTGGGGGCTACCCCAAAGCACCCTCCCAATGTTGAGGGCATGTGGCCTGGTACGGTTCAGGGGGGGCACTCTCTTGTCCCCCCTCTTTTCCTGCAGCCTGCCAGGTTGCGTGCTCAGATAAGGGTCTGGTATTGATTTTTGGGGAGACCCCATGCCATTTTTTTTTATTTTGTCGCGGGGTTCCCCTTAAAATCCATACCAGACCTGAAGGGTCTGATATAGATTTTGAGGGGGACTCCACGCCATTTTTTAAAATAAATTTTGGCCGGGGTTCCCCTGAATTCCATACCAGACCTGAAGGGCCTGGTATGGAATTCAGGGGGACCCCCCACATCATTTTTTTTTTAATTTTGGTTCGGGGTTCCCCTGTGGGGAGTAGTTTTAAATGACTTTTTTCCCTTTGAAATGTCATTTTGCTGTCAGACTGTTCTAAACACGTATAACATGCGCCCCTTTACAGGCATACTATAGACACTCCCCCAGGTACGAAATTTAAAGGGATATTACACTTTTATTGTTTCACTTTAAGCATTATTAAAATCACTGCTCCTGAAAAAATGGCCGTTTTTAAAACTTTTTTTGGTATGATCCAGGTCCCCAAACACTTTTTATGACAATAACTTGCATATAAGCCTTTAAAATTAGCACTTTTGATTTCTCCCGTAGACATGAGTTCGACTCGAACTCGAAGCTCATCCCTAATAAGGAGTACAGCAGTTAATATTCAATAATGCACTTCAACTGTCATTTACATCTGCGTGTCCTGTTATTCTAGCTTGAGCCTCTATTATTTCTAGTGATTTGCCGCATGCAAATTTGACTGGATAATGTACATTTAATCTGAACACTAACACATGTGTGGTCTCCGGGAATAAGGGTTTATAACCAAGAGACTCAGTCCTATATCCTGGCTCTACCACTTCAATCAACCCCCAGCCCTCTTCATGTATCCAAAACAGCAGACCACAAACACACTTAGGACATGACATTACCACCAACAACAAGATGTGACCAACAACCAACGACAAACAACAAGATGTATGACAACCGTAGAGAAATACAGGATTGTTCAGATCTCGCGGGATCCCCACATCACCGCTGGGCGTATTCCTGACGCCCCCTCCTGGTTTTTCCGTGCTTCACCGCACCCATGCTTTATCACACAATTATTTATTCCCCAGGAGGAATTTAAACCATGTCAACTAATTTCATCCGTGACTATATAAGCAATCCCTCATTCCCAACAGCCACCACAAAACACAAGATCGATCAACAAAACAGAACAGAACAAAACAGGCAGTAGATGTAATTAGTAAAGGTTCAAAGGCTATGGGCAAGATATATACCTATCTCTTTGCTGACCGTAGAGAGCCGATATAGACAGAGATTAGCCAATCACGGGTACGGGATAAACAGTAGACTAGATATGAGATATCAAAAGTGTCTTACTGTTTTCAGAGGTGATCAGTCTCCATCCTGTGCCCCCGTGTTGGCCTTGTCCCAGCCTCTTCTCGATCAGCTCCCTCCGGTACAGAGCCCACAGCCCCACGATGGGCGCCAGATGTTTAGGATCAGAACAAAAGTCCGATATTATTATATCTACCCCTGATCAGATTGAGTATAAAACATGCATGTTTCAAGTAAACTCACACTGAGACTGCTTAGTTCAGAGTCAAATTACTTTCTGTTTTAATTTCCTCTTTTCCAGACTTTTATACAATTTTGTTAAAGTGTAAGATATGTCAATAAGACTAGCGCATGCAAACCACAAAGCAACCATAAAAATACATATAGTGACAAAGTATGTGACAAAGTTTTGGCTTTTAGCTGGGACGTCCACAAAGAAGTGGCCATGTTCTTGCTTCTTTTTTAAACCGTTGGTGTTATGTTGTTATATTTTGAATGTATTCTCAGAAGCAGGCACGAACTTATGTTAACTGTTGCAGTCAGTCCAGTTCCTAAGCAAGGGAAGGGTGAGCTTTGCAAAATATTTTAATATGTCTTAAGGCTGATAAACTGATAAACTGAAGCCGATATGTCAAGCATATAAAACATATACTCATATATACATTGGAATAGACGTTTCATGATTCCCTTAATCACATCCATTACAAGTTCACTTTGCCCGACTAACGCATGCCCAGACTAGGTGGAGGTCTGGGACCTTGTTAGTCAACCTTTGATGGGGGAGAAATGTGAAAGACCTATCCAGGGCAGAGGCTTTTGGAGGGGACTGAATGCTAGCCTCTTCCCTACCGATCATGGGCCCTGGCATTTGGGGGAACAGTTCTCTTTGTGAGCTGTATAACCCTTGAGGTGGTGTTACTTTGGATTCAGGTGCATGTCCCCCCAAGACACACAGACTCTGGTAACCCTGTATAAGCCATATTAGAAATAGTGACTGATTCATACTGTTGGGACACATACTGTAGATCAGGGATCCTCAAACTACGCAAACTACGGCCCTCCAGCTGTTGCAGAACTACATATCCCATGAGGCATTGTAAAACTCTGACATTCACAGACATGACTAGGCATGATGGGAATTGTAGTTCCTGAACAGCTGGAGGGCCCCAGTTTGAAGACCCCTGCTGTAGATGCTAATGTCATCAACTCCAGTCACCTGTCTGTTGTCCTCTATAATGTAAATGAGTCTAGTCTGGCTTGCCACAGATTCTAAGAATATTTAACCCATTGTTGTTTGTGCTAATTACCCTGCAATTGTATGAAGGAGTTCTGTGTTGATGTTTATGATAATGTATAATCTACTGTGTGAAGCTCGGTGACAACAAGTCTGACCTGTAATGAAATCCTGATTAATCATAACAATGCTCAGGAGGGCATGGAGTCACATCAGCTGCTTTAAGGGATTAGTTAATTAGCTCATGTTAATTCTGTTTCTGGTTACAGTTATATTGTCAGAGTAATATGAGCAGGAGGTAGGAACTTCCTCCTCTTTAACTGTATATAAGACTTGTATTTTGGTTCTAATAAAGGAGTCCATGTTCAGCAACTAAACAAATATCATCTTGTTTTGTGCTTGTGATTGGTTGGAATATCTGATATCTATATTCAGACTGGGAGGAAGCAGTATATGACAAAAGCACTCAAGCGGAGTGTGGGACGTTTCGTTACACTCTGAAATTAAACTCAAGACTCTATAGTGAGCAAAAGAGTGTATTATCAATTTAAAGTCAAACAGGGTAAAGCATAAAAATGGAGAAGATGACAGCATATGCAACACACTCAAGGTTTACGGTAACTAAAGTCTCAGCTTTAACTGTAACCCCGACCAGCATAAACTATAACCCTCTTCATAAAATGAGCAGCAGCAAGCAACACACATAGATATCAATTAGGCTAGAGGCTAGGTCACTTGTGTGCAGAGCCGGATTAAGAGCATTGTGGGCCTGGTGCTAAGGATTTTGGTGGGCCTTTTAATAGAAATAAATTCAGATTTTCTTGACCATTAAGGAATTTGTCCAGTCTCCTAGTGTGTGCAGCAGTTGAAGGTGTCTCCATCTGAGCATTTCCGTCTCCAGCAGATCCTGCACTTTCTGCGTACGTTGCAGAGATCT